>NW_020200875.1:12321-16328 GCF_001531365.2 Cynara cardunculus var. scolymus
TCCATCCATTCGTTGTATCCATAGCGGCCAAGGTAGGAAGGGTACTTGGTAACGACATCAAGATCCCTGGTGATGAGCATTGAGACCAGTGTTCCACCGTCTTTAGAACATCTGCTGATGCTGACGCTGATAATTGGGCGGGGACTGAGTCTCTTTTTCAGTTTTGCTTCGCTCCATTGCTTGTCCTTATCCACCAACTTCAGCTTCTTCTTGCGTTCAGCTTCTGCAATTGAAAGAAGTTTAGCCTGGGCTTGGACAACATTCATCGTTTTCTTGGACTTTTTCTTGGGAAGGACTTTTACAGCTAGTGACTTGGCCAGCTTTAAGCTGTCTTCAGTCTGCTTCTTTTGAAGCTCTAGCTCTTTTTCAGCCCTTAATGCCTCGAGTCTTTCAGCTTCAGATAAGAAGTCAAACTCACCACTACTAGAGGTACGAAGAGGGATTTTTACTCTAGTCTGGTCGAGTGACTCCTTTAGCTGAGACATCTGCTGGTCTGTTGGAACAAAAGAGACAGGTTGATCAGGTACCTGCTCTAGTCGATCGCAGGTTATTGATAGAATATGAAGTTGATATTCTGAAGTAATTACTACCTGAGAGGTAGAGTCTTCAAACAAGGTTTGTTGAGGGATTTTGAATAATACCTTCAAGTTACCTTTTTCTGCGATCGCCTTGCCTTTCGACTTGGGGTCGTGGTTCCCTGATGGAGTCGATTGACCTTGCCTTTGCTCCCCCTGGGATGCAGAATCCCTGAGAGTAACACCTTTGGTGACGGTTGATGGCTTCTGGAACTTGATGGTAAAGTCATCTTCATCATCATCGTCGTCGTCACCATCTAGATCATCTCCGGTGTCTGGAATGATAGGTTCATCATCGTCTTCATCATCATCATCTTCATCAACATCATCATCATCACCAGCAGCATCGATGGTATAGGCATCATCCCTAGGGATGGCATCTACAACCTTAGCTAGAGCAGCTTCGGTGGTAGGGATTACAGGAGCATCGACTGCTTCAGCTCTAGGAGCCTCAACCTCAACTGCAACTGAAGTTGATACTGGACCAACAGCCTGAGAAGTCGTAGGAGAAGCATCAGATGATTCACCAGCATTGGACCTCATCTCCCCCTCTCTGGCTAAGACTTGAGAGAATTAGCCAGAGAGTTCGTCCAAGCGCTGATGCTGGAGAACCATTGAATCCTTTAGCCTTTGCAAAGCATTGGCTAGAGTTTTCGTTGCCTTACGCATCTCATGGAGCTGAGCACGATCATTGGTAGAGAAAGAAGGTGCAATCACTAGAGCTGGTTGACGAACAACATCCAGGATTTGTTGAAGAAGACCAGTCTGTTGATCAACTATAGCCTGAGCATCGTCAGCCCTGCTGTGAAGAACAGCAATGGCGTCGTTGTTGGCTTGAACAGCTTCTTGGAGAGTCTGGAGCTGACTCTGAACTTCTTAAACATCCGCCTAGAGGGCAAGGAAGTTCGCATCCAGATCTCCTTGACGGGGCATCTCTTGGTGAACTTCGTTGATCCTGGAGATGACGGTATCAACGGCAGGAAGGAGAAGTTTGACGTCAGATGCCATATCATAGTCATCATCAATCTCTTCATCTCCTTCATCATCTTTCTCTCTTTCTTCCTCTACCACTTTCTGAGCATCAGGCTGATGCATCAAAGAAGGACCTGCAAAAGAAGAAGTGTGAGCTGAAGGCTCAAGGTTAGAAGAAAAGAAAGGGTAGGAAGATGGAATACCTGAGGGGCCTTCAGTGACATCTAAAGGATTGTCACTAGCATGAGCAAAGATGTCCTCAAGAGGATGGACATCCATATGCTGAGGAGCATCGAGAGGAGCAGCTCAGGTTCAGTGGTGCGTGTCTCAGTATGAGGAAGGACAGTCGCTGATACATCATCGACATGTGTAAAGACCAAGGAGGGAGGAGAAGAGAAAATGGTTGAGAAGAGACGTGGGTGTTCAGTGGTGGCGGCACTAATATCTACACTTTCAGTGATTTGGGTCACTGAAGTGATTGGTGAAGGTACCACTGATACGACAGTGATGGGAGAAATCACTGAAGAGCTGGGAGCGTTAACAGAAAGTGCCTCGGGGGTAAGACTAGTTTTAACAACTGAAGCCTTTTGAGAGGCCCCAGCTAGAAACGTGGTTGTCCCCTTTTTGGATTTCTTGGCTCTCTGAGGAGAACCAATAGTTGGTTGAGAGGGTCGTTTAGAAGGGGTTTTGGTGGCTTGGCTAGACGCGGGGGGTTTGCCCTTGTCATGGCCACCTGAGAAGAAGAGGTAGTGATGGACACAATGGAAGAGAGTGCCACATCACTGTCCCTCAGCTTATGATCCAGAATTCTAGATCCAAGCCTGAAAGCTGGAAGGTTTCCTTCTTTGGGGTAAAGGCTCTTGAAGATTTTAGTCAAAACCATCGAAAGAAACCTGGTGTAAGGCACCACCTTTTCTCGCTGGTGCTTGTTCAGCTTAAGCACCAGGTCATCGAAAATGACCGCAACATAATTTATATTGCGACGCTGAATCGCAGATACGCCTATGATTAAGGCGATCCTAGAGGCCTGGTCCTGACCTCCAGTTTTTCCACCCATGCACTGGATGAAATGAGAAAATAGGTATTGCCAGATAGCTGACATCCTGTTCTTCTCAATCTTCGTTAAGGACTTGAGATGGGTGCTGGAGTCCTTCTTCATTGGCCACTGGTAGCCAATGGCGTCGAGAAAGTTGATGATCTCGGTGGAGGAGGGTTCGCTGTTGAAGGGACCCTTGGGAAGATAGAGGGCTGAGCGGAATGTAGAAACCCCAAAGTTCACATCCATGCGGTTGAAAGTGAAATGGATTTGCTCCATTTTGCGTCCAACATCGTCTTAGACTTCGACAACCTCAGCAGTGTACCAGAACTGCTGAAGGAGTTCCTTGACCATGAGGGGCTCATGGTTGAGAGCATAGCTTAAGGACGACTGTTTGAGGAAGTCAGCCGCCTCTTGGTAATGTGCTCTTGTGGAGGGTATCTCTAACAAGGCAATGTGGTTGTTGGCCTTGATAGAGAGCTCGTCAATGGATAGAAATAAGCCAAGAGTTTATGGTTAAAGAGTATAGAAAAAGTTTTTAAACAAGGAAAAACTTTATTTGAAAAATCCTTAAAAGATTAGGGTTTTTCAAGAGAATGTGTATAAAGAAACAGGATTAATAATCAAGAAGGAGATGATTAAAACCCTTTAAAGTTCAATACATTAAGAGAACAAAGTTCTTAATCATATTAAACACATTTCTTATAATGGTAAGAAGAAAAGAAGATTYTGACCTTTAAAGTTCAAGAAGAAAGGTCGGAAAGAGGTTTGAAGATTTAGAGAGTTCTAGCTTTGGAGAAATCTTAGCAGAAGTTCGTCTAAGAATTTTGAAAGCGTAAAGAGAAAAGTGAAGAAGAAAACTCATATTTATAGGTAGGAGGAGAGAGAAGAAAATATGAGAGAGAGAAAAAGACGACGGTTCGGGAAAGTGGTCATAATGAGAAATATGTCACGTTCTCATCCATGATTGGATGACATTTAATGAGGTAGCGTAATGACAGGTCATTTTGTGCGTCTCAAAGCGTCGCTCATAGGAAACAGAGAATGTCGTCATAAAGACGATGCATTAACTATTTTCTTTTAAAAACAAAAAAGTTTTTAAGAATATGAAGAGTCATTCAGTTAAAAGGGTACTGAAAACTCTATTTAAAACATTTTATCACTGAAAAAGAGAAAGTATTCAGTGATGGTTTTAAGACATCAGATTTTAGTGAAGAGTGTCACTAAAACTGGCATTTAAAAAACTTTTTGGTCACTGAAGAAAAGTTTCAGTGATCTTTTAGATATCTAAGATAAGTATAAAGATATACTTAAAGATGTGGTCACTGAGACCACCTTTTAAAACATTTTGTCACTGAAAAAGAGAAAGCTTCAGTGAAAGTTTTAAGTTGTGAAAAAAGAAGAGTAATCATACCTTAGAGATA
>NW_020200875.1:18008-19180 GCF_001531365.2 Cynara cardunculus var. scolymus
CAAACTCAATGAGCTCTTCTTGCATAGCAAGAATCCAACTAGGGTCGGAGATAGCATCATTGATTTTCTTGGGTTCAACTAAAGAAAAAAAGTTGACAAAGAGACAGATATTACCTAGACCTCGACGTGTCTTGATACCTGCATCTATATCACCAAGAATTTGATGAATTGGATGGCTTTTAGTCCATCGCTGAGCTGGTAGAGGAACTTCATCTGAATTAGAGAGTTCAGGTATGGAAGATGAGACTTCAACAGTAGTTTCTTCAGCAATAGGGACTATTGCCAAAGGAGCCTCAGATTCAACAACTGAAAGAGGTTCAGAAACTGAAGGCATTTCATTCACTGATGGATCAGTATTTGAAGTAGAAGGAGATACACAACTAATGGGCACTGGAGTGATCTCTGAAGAAGATACATTGGAGTGACTAGCTGCAACTGGAATGATGAGTGGATCATCTTCAGCTTCTTGTGATTCAGTGTTTAGAGGAGTATTGTAGGAAGCTTCAGGTTGTTTATAGTGAGATATCATCTAGTTATCTAATTCATCCTTATTATTTGAGATGGGTTTTGAATTAGCTGACTGAGATTCGTCAAAAGTGACATGAATAGATTCCTCTATTGTATGTCTTCGTTTGTTGAATACTCTAAAGGCTTTGGATACAGAAGAATATCCAAGAAAGATTCTTTCATCAGCTTTGGGATCGAACTTTCCAAGTTGGTCGCAGTTGTTGAGAATATAACAAGTACAACCAAATATATGAAGAAAGCTTATGGAGCGATTTCGTCCATGAAAGAGTTCATAGGCCGTCTTCTTGAATCTTTTTTACGATCAGCGATCGATTTTGAGTGAAACAAGAAGTGTTGACAGCTTCAGCCTAGAATTGAGTTGGGAGATGGGATTCACTTAGCATTATTCGAGCAGCTTCAATGATTGTTCGATTTCTTCTTTCAGCGACCCCATTCTGGTGAGGAGTTCTCACAGAGGAGAAGTTGTGAGGGATTCCCTTGTCCTCAAGAAAGTTATCCATAGTACTATTTTTKAATTCAGTACCATGGTCACTTCTGATAGATCGTACTTTAACATTTAGTACTTCTATCCTTTTGATGAACGAAATAATTTCTTCAGGTGCTTCATCCTTGGATCTTAGAAAGAATACCCAAGTATACCTGGC
>NW_020200875.1:19575-51089 GCF_001531365.2 Cynara cardunculus var. scolymus
CTTATCATCTTTGTCAAGAACATGACAAGAATTCTTTGAGAATTTAACTGTATAATCTTTATCACACAGCTGGCTGATGCTAAGAAGATTGTGCTTCAGTCCTTCAACGTATGCAATGCGTTTGAAAGTTGTTGTACCGTTGGATAATATACCAAAGCCTTTGGTATATCCTTTTCCATTCCCACCGATGGTTACGGAAGGTCCTCTTTCTTCCTTGAAGTGAGTTAGAAGAGATTTATCTCCAGTCATATGTCTTGAACATCCACTGTCCAGATATCATATGCCTTTGATAACCTAAGCAAGGAAACAAAATAAGAATGCTATTGGTACCCATCTATTGGGGTCCAGCTTTGTTAGAGGCTTCATCATCTGATGCTAACGAATTAGTATCTGAAGATGGCATCACTGAACCTAAAGAGGTTTGAGTGAAAAGAGGAACAACCCTTGATACTACCAAGGTAGTTTCAATGGAAGTCTTCACTAAGTCTGAAGAAGAGACTTTAGTGGTAGGGATTACAACGTCTGATTCTGAAGACTTTTCAGCAGGAGTTGTCTTCGCTGAGCCTGGAGAAGAGGCTTCAACGGTTTTCTTCACCATGACTGTAGGAGCAGCCTTAGTGGATAATTTCACCTTAGTTGATTTCTTAGCCTTGGTTACTTTCTTGCTCAAAGCTGGTGAACCAGCTTTGGCGGCAGAAGGACACTTACTGGCAATATGTGTTCTCTCACCACAGTGTTTACACTTCCTAAAGCTAAGAGATGCTTTAGGGCTAGGAAGTATCAGACTAGAAACGGGACCAGCTCCAAGAATTTCCTTCTCATTATTTCTTGGAGGAACCTTTGAGGAATTGGATTCCTTAGGTGAAAAGTTCACCTTGAGCTGTGACTTAGATTTCTGATGCGATTCAGATTTCTTAGTCCCTAAAGAAGAAGAAGTTTTTACAAACTGAAGGAATAGACCTAGATCTATTAGACTTGTTAGACTTCTTAGGACGAGATGCTGTGACAATGGATTTACCTTTGTTTTTGCACCCAGAACTTCGAAGGAGTTCCTTCAAAATGACTCTCAATAAAAGAAGAGGACTGAGAGGAAGAAGTGTTGGGAATAGAGGAGACGAAGGTACCAAACTTGAGCATGGACCTGTCAACAACACGTTCTTCCTGATCATAGGAAAATCCTAGACCAGTCGTTATCTTGGCGGGGATCTGAGCGTTAATGATCTTAGAGGCCTTGATGGAAGCTTTGCACCACCCTTCAATAGTAGCTTTCTAAGCCTTGAGTTCAGTGATTACTCGCTCACGTTCAGCGATAGCCTTCTCACGTTCAACAGTGATAGCTTGATTTACAATAACCTGATCTTTAAGATTTTCCTCAACAGAGGTCAATTCTTTGATCTTAGAATGGCAAATCTTCAATTGCTCTTGAAGATCAACGTTAAGCATCTCAGCTTTTGATTTGCCATAGACGGCATTGTAAAGATCAACCGTCAGTATATCTAGTGCAGAAAGACTAGAAGAAGAAGAGGGTTCATTCAGGAAGCATACCTGAGTAGAAGAAGAAGATGGCTCAGAGGAAGTAGATGCTTCAGAAGATCCTTCATCAGTATCAATGACCATCAAGCAGACGTAGGCTTTATCCTCTTCGTCAGAAGATGATTCATCAGATGATTCAGCCCAGTCATGTTCTTCAGCAATAAGGCCTTTAGCCTTTCGCTGGATGTTCTTCATCTTCTTGTATTTCTCCTTCAGTTTTAAGTATTTATAATCTTTGGTCCTGAAGGAGGAAGGAGCTTTAGAAGATGGCATTGCAGTCTTCTTTGATCTGCATTCACCTGCAAAATGTCCGGGCCGGTGACAGTTGTAGCAGACAGCTGAAGCCTTGTCTATTCTTTCAGACTTTGGCTTCTCCCTGAGGGATAGCTGAGGAGACCTGCGGAAGTTGCTGTTACTGTCAAACCTCCTAAAAGACTTAGTCAGGAGTGCCAGGGACTCATCAAAATCTGTTAATTCAGATTCTAGAATGTCCTCAGAATAATCTATCTCCGTGATGACCACGGGAGATAGAGAAGAAACGAAAGGGGTACAAGAAGTTTCAACTGAAGAAGTTTCAGAGATCAAAGCTAGAGGAGAGCTTTTCATTTCCCTGGATTCTCTTACAAGATTCCTTTTCAGTTGACGAGATTGCTCATGGTTAAGCAGAATCCCGTATAAGGTAGAAAGAGAAAGAGTGGACATGTCATTTGACATCTTGAGACACATGGAAAAGGTGTCCCAAGACTCAGGAAGGCATTCTAGAAACTTAGTCAAAGTTTCAGAATTAGAATATTCCTTGTCGACAGCCCTAAGATCAATAAAAAGGCAGTTAAATCTTTGATGTACTTCAGACAGCGTCTCAGACTTTCCACAGAGAAAGCTTTCATACTGTCTTACTAGATTGATCTTTCTAGTCTCCTGAACCTGAGTGGTTCCTTCATATTGGACACATAGTGTATCCCATACGGATTTAGAAGTTTTGAGTTTCATCACTGAGTGATAGATCTCATCAGGAAGAGACATAGCTATTATAGACCGAGCACGTGTGTCTATAGTTATCTTCTTCTGGTCCTCATCACTCCACTGATGTGGAAGCTTTGGAATCTGTCGTTCAGGAATCGCGGCAGTCGTAGCTGTTGCTGGAACAGCCGGAGCAATAGCAAATGAAATATATGGTCCATTTTCTATGTAATGTGGAATTTCAGGATCCACACCTTCTAGAAAGAGGGACATTCGGTTCTTCTAGAGACTAAAGTTGTCACGGACAAACCGGGGCAGTTTGGTAAGAGAGCCATTATCTTTTGTGTGTGTGTTTGCAAATTGTAAAGCCATTTGTAAGCAATAAAGTTATCTTAAGAAGAGATAAACAAATACAGAAAAATAGCTAAGCACAAGGAAAGAAAGAAAACACTGCTCTGATACCACTTGTTGTTCCCGTAAGGGTCTACAAGAAGAGAAACAGTTTGTAGAAGGGGGGGATGAATACAAACACAATATTTTTAAATTTAAAAAATATATTGATAGAGAAGATCAATACATATTTTACAAGATTGTTTGCGGAAAGATAAGGTAATAAGAACCTATCTAAACAATCTTTGGTTATACACAAAGCTTTAGCAATTACAAGAAAAGAGGTTGCTAAAAGAAAGATCTTTTACTTAAGCTAGAAGATGCTTGAAGTAAGAATTAGGTTAGAGAGAGAGAGGCGCGTTCTCTGCATGGAGAAGAAATAATTATATTTATATCAGTGCATTAAATGTCCATTTAATGCAATATGGTAGGTTTAGAGTGCGTGTCAAGCCTTAAGAGAAAGGTTTGTCCTTTGCTATAGTGAATAGTACAGAAGCACTATTTCTGAGCAGACATCCTTACCTAAAGTTGGTGGACAAAGAGTCGACTAGTCGGCTCCATACCGTACTAACTTTTGTAAGGGTATGGGTTTTGTCCTTTGTGTGCATAAGGACAAGACAACAACAATCGTGCTAAGCAAGCTTCCTTTGATCGCTGAATGCTGGAATGACCTGAAGGTCTCATCATCATTCGTTGAAGCTTGAGCAGTCTTCACACATGTGTAGACAGGCTTGTAATCACTGAATACCGCTTCAGATCACGTACTCGCCGGTCTCTAATCTTCAGTTTCAGTCTTCGACGTTTGCTGAAGGTTCTTTGGTGTGAGTGTTGTCTTCTTGAAGTATTGTTGTCTCTGATAGATTTACAATGCAAGTTCTTCAGCGATCATTGAACATACTCAGTGAAGATTGCTGGAACTGAAAATACATAAACATAAATACAACGTGAAAGAGAAAAAAGGATTATCATCAAATCACTGAGAGAGAGGATCAACAATTACCAACTAAATTTCAGGTTATTTTATGTTGAACTAATTGCATTAGATGAATGTTGATCAGGAAGCTTAGAGGCTGGTCAGTGATGGATTCATTGGACAATGTAGAGCATCCTTGATTTTTTGAACTTTGATAATGCATTGACCAAACCCAAGTCAATATAAGGAATTATAAATTATACACATAAAGTTAATCTGGCAAGATATAAAACTCACCCTAACCAGTAGATCATCATAATACTAAGAAATGGATGAAGCATAAGCTGAACCATTCAAATATCCTCAATAGACTATTCGTTCAAAGTGAAACCTTATTTCAGCTTCCATTTTAATGAAATTGAGATAGACATAAATAGAATAAACGAAATTCAAAGAACATCACGTTATAATATCAATCTAAATAGTGATTTTACCTCGATCTGGTTGAAATTTTGAATAACAGCTTCCTTGTCTAACTTGATTTTGCAACTTCAGTTTGAGATCCTCAGCGTGTAGGGGAGTGAAGAGGGATGTAGAGGACTCGACGATGGCAAATCACTGTAGAGGACTCGATGATGGTTCGTTCAAGTTGAGGGAGGATTCGATGAGTTGATATAACAGAGCTTATTTAATAAAAGAGTGTTTGGGCTTTTTTTTCAATTGGGTCGGGCCTTGGTTTTGATGGTAAGTCCTATTAGTTTTGATGTTTTAAATTTTAATAAAATGTGTTAAGGGCCGTTTATCGAACACTTACCCGGTAAGTGCTTATCGATAAAATTTAACACTATTATGTACTTACCGGGTAAAATTTTAGTCCACTAAAACGACATAGTATACAACAACTTACCGGGTAAGCGTTTACCGTGGTAAGAATCGTCGCCCTCACTTACCGGGTAAGAGTCTTGGTCCTTGTCTCGCTCTTACCGGGTAAGATTCTTGGTCCTTACTATATTCATCCGGTGAGGTAATATTACTTGGTAATTGCTTATCCGGGTAAGCGTTTGGTAAACGGCCTCTTATTAGCTTTTAGACACTAACATAACAATCAAAAGTGTCTTATTAACTCTTAAAAATAACACAACATTTAAAAATGTCCTATTAAAATCTAAAATAATATAACACTTTAAAATGTTCTATTAGTCTTTTAAATAATATAAAACTTAAAAAGTGTCCTATTAGACTCTAAAATAATTTGACATTGAAAAGTGTCGTATTAGACTTACATGATAGGACACTAAAAGACATCAAAAGTAAGAGTCCTATTGAACCAAATCAAATATGACTCATAATATAATGTGTTGTATTAGCTTTTTTTTAAAGAACGGGTCTTGAAAAGTATCCTAGAAAAATGTTCTATAAACCTCTTTTTGTTGTAGTGTTTTGTATTAATTGTAACATGTTCTTAAGCAACTTTTATTAATGTTAAGATATGTTGATTTGTTGGTAATTTATTTATTTATTATTTAAATTTTAATTTTTAAATTTAAAATTTAAAATCTAATTAAAAATTAGTTGAAGCATTGAAACAATTAATTTTTTATTACTAACAACTTATGTTTTGAAATTTAAATAATTAAATTTGTAATACTTTGTAAAGATAAAGGTCTAGTTTTAATAATAATAATTAAAAAATAATTTTAATAATAATATATTTATAAAAAAATTAATGGTAGTAACAATAATATACTTTTAATATAGAGGAAGAGGAAGAGGAAGAGGACGAGGACGAGGACGAGGACGATGATGAAAAATAATTATTTAGAGAAAATATAAAATAATTTTTTTTTGAACAATGATTACAAGTAAATAAATTAAGAAAAACAAAAAATAATTAAGTAATTATTACCTATAGATAGAGAGGTGTTTAAATAGAATCATCATATTAAATAACTTAAATTAGGTTATACATAATAAATTAATAAATAAGACATTAAAGAAGCAAATATTGTATTATAAAAAACCATGCATTAAGGGTTGTTTACTTGTTAGCCTTTTACCCAACAAGAACCACTTACCCCATTAAGAGGTAGGTTGTTTACTTATCCACTTTTTCAATAAGCACAACTGGTCACTCCTCTTTTCCTAAAATGTTTGGTCAACAATAAAGTCTGCGATGATCATGATCAGCGTATCTTCTCCTTGTTTTCTTCCGATTTTATCTTCATCCCTTCCTATTTCTATCGTCTTCCTCACATCATCAGATCGTCGCTTCTCTCAATTGCTCTGCCTACAGTAATCAACCTCACCTTCTGTCGATTTCATCTCTTGTTGTTGTCAGTCGGATTGTGTCAATTTCATGTACGATTTGTTTTATCTAGTTAATGATACACATGTTGAAACACATATTTCACTCTATTGGATCGAATGTAGGGTTAAATATAAAAACATGAAGGTTAGTTGAAGAAAATAATATTTTGGTAATATTCCCAACCTTTATATGTAAACCAAGTGACCCTTATCTTTGGTTGTAACACCGAATATCAAAAGGCAAAATTATGTTTGTTAATGGGATTGTTATATTTTTCTACTTCATCATGTTCATGCTAGATTGAACTTACAGTAATCCATGTGTCTGATGCAAATAATCTCACCAAGTACAATATTTCACCTTTTAGCATGTAGCATCTCACTTCAAGTACCTTGGCTCTTATGTACAAGGTCTTTTCAGATAGATTGTGAAGTTGCACTATGTTGTGCATACACCTTTTCTATGCAAGGAACTTGAAGAAGTTTCAATGAATTCCTAGATTGTGCTAGGAAGCACCCATATGAGTTAGGATGTCTTACCTATATTTGGGTGTGATATGCACCTAATACTTGTCCAATGTGCCTATCTTCTATCTATTTCCACTTCTTACATGATAAGACATGCTTTTGCTTAGTGGTGATGGTGATTTACAAAGTTATATAATTTGGTTATAATTGCTAGTATCTTTTTTATGTCCAATGTTCCTTTTTATGGTTATAATAACTATATATATGAATATGTTTATACATGTATATGTATGTATGTATATAGGGCACCCAAAGTTTGATGTTCTCCTAAATTTTTCCTACCCAAGCACCAAATATACTACCCATTTATGCTTTTTGGATGTTGTGATATTGTGTGCTTAACTTTAAAGTGATAGTTCTTTTTAGGCATGTAGGGACAAAAGCCTAAGGAAATGATAAATAAAGTCCTCTTGAAGTGCTTATGAATAAAAAGTAGATAAAAAAATAGATGGATGAAAGAAAGAAAGAAGGGAAGGAGGAAAACCATGTGTTTTATATTTGCTGATCTATTGTCCTTCATTCCCTAGTCTCTTCTAAATTCTCATTACAAGAAGTGGCAGTCACACCTTCTCTTTCAATACAGAAGATGCAGCTAATTATGTATTCTAAATGTTCTGTTCTTCAATATTTTAGATGCTTTGAACTTCCGGACATGAAAACCTCCATTTCTTTAATCTGGAGATTGGTCATGTGTTTTATATTTGTTGATCTATTGCCCTTTATTCACTGGTCTCCTCTGAATTCTGATTACAAGAAGTGGTTTCATAGAGTACCCTCATTTTAGGCATTTGATTAGTGCATAAGGACAAGATGCCTATCAATTCTCAACTATCCTGGAGTTTTGGCAAACTATATTTCCCTACACAAATTATATTTTGTTTGATAGATCTTCACACCACAATAGAAATTGCAGTATATTGATTTCATAGAGTACCCTCATTTTAGATATCATCATATGTGCTGGCATCATTGGTTTGATGGAGTTTGTATCTACCATTAATATGGGAGGTCTTATAAGTTATAATATTTGCTATAAAGAAAATTTAGCTCTCCTTACTCATTTCCACTATAATTAGCAATTTGCTAAATTAGAACTTTCAAAATAAGGCTCCTTAGTAAAACGAGCAAGCCATTATATTCATATTGCTCTCAACCTTCAGCATCAAAACAAAATTAGCAGACACCTAAATATCATTCATCACTTAGAGTTATGTATTCATCACTTGGAGGGTTGGGATAACATGTTTTGCTTGTTTTAGTTTAGAATCCTGCTTCTCTAAAAAGTCCTTGGATTTGTGTATTCATCACATCTGGGAACAAAATGGTACTCTTCAAAGCCTTGATCTTTTCCCTTTGTTTCACACACAGATCTTTAAGCTTGTCCACCTGCAGCACATCAGACAATAAAAATGCCTGACTTGTCTGATTCTCCTTCATCTTCTTTAAGATTAAAACGACATCATCTTAACGGATATAACTATGATGTTGTTGTTTGCTATCACTTGAAAATTTGACAGTTAAATATGATGTTGTTTGCTACTTTGCTATCTGTTGTTGTTTGTTGTTTGATGTAGTAAAAAGACGACCATTTATATTACAAGACATGCACCTTTTAACTAATCATGATATGATGGTTAATGTTATAAATATGACAAATTTTGGCTAATCTTCACAATCAAAAAAGCCTAGGGTTAATTGGAAAAATAAAATGTGGTGATAACATTTCGAGTCTTGTTTGCATGAGATCTTCGTGGACAAGAAGGGGGTAGCCTAAAGGCAGTTTCTTGGAAGAATGTAGCAGAAGTGCTACAAAAGAATCATAATTCTGTTGTTGAACAACAACAAATGAAAAACCATTATAATTACCTCAAAGAAAAGTATGAAGCATGGGCAAGTTAAAACACAAGACATGTAATGTTTATGATGCATCAACAAACATGTTTAATCTGTCAGAAGAGGAATGACAGATAGAAATTAAGATCACATTTTATCTTTTTCTATTAAGATTATTTTCTTAAATTTTTCGTTTATATATACTTGTACATCTTTTATAAACAGCAAAACAAATTTGTTGGGAAGTTGAGGACTGAACCTCTTCCCTTTCCTCAACTTTGTAATCAATTGTTTGATGGTGTGGCTTCCACCGGAGTTGGAACTTAGGGACCAACTGCTATGTTCCCAACCCTTCTAGTATGACTCCTGAAATTGGTGAAGATTATGACACACAAGGCTATTATGATCTAACACAAGAACCAATTCCTTCGGAAGACGAGATTGTTTTTCGTCCCCAACCTCAAAGGAAAAAACAAAGAGAAAAACAATGTTCGGTTAATGAGGATGATTTAGCAAGTGTTATGACACATGTTAAACAGATCTTTAACAAACCACTAAGGTAGGATGAGATGGATCATTGCATTGATAAGTTGGAAACACTTGGATGAGAACAAATTGTGTTGTATGATGTAGCACTTTACATATTCAGTCAAAGCACCGACTAAAGGAAAATTTGGCTACGTTTGAGTGAGGAGAGGTGTAAAGGGTGAATTAAATTTACAGTTGGTAAGCTTGGTCTATTTTGGTTTGGTAATTTTGTTTTGTTTTCAACAATCATTTTTAAACGATCTTTTCTAGGATGTTTTTTTGGATCGTATTATGATTGATCTAATATAAATAAATGGCAACTTCAATTTGATGAGATGTTTGTGTGATAACTGGGTTTTTCGGTTATATAAATTTGGCGTGGTTTTTGAAAGATTTTGGTAAGTGAAGAAATCTTAGATTGTTTATGTGGTTACTTGCTTATAATAATACCACCGCCTATAATTTTATGTATATTTTAATTTATAGGGATGAGTATGAAAATAATAGTTCTAAAACTATTAGCTCCACCGCCTGTGAATTTTTATGATAATATAAAAGTGATAAGATAAGATGTATCTTATCTGTTTTGTTTTTGGAGAAAAGGAAAAGAAAGAAAAACCTTACTCTGTGTGTTTCTTGTATGAAATCCTACGTGATCCTGTAAGAAGAAGTTGATTCTGTGGTTATATTTGGAAATCGCCGCTGTGAAATTCACCTTTGTATACGTGAATATAAGATGAGTTTATGTTATTAACTTTCTGTATTTAGTATTTGAAATACTGAACTGGTTGGTTCTTATGTGGAAGAAGGCAAAACTGTTCTTAAAGCTGTTTTGAGTTGATGATGAAACTGGGTTTAGAACTGCAAAAGTTCTTAATATGAGTTTTTGTTATGAAACTGTTTTGATGCCATTATTGGCAAAAATGACAGATTTGGTTATGGTTATATTTTATGTGGGAATAAGGGTGACATATTAAGGAGGGGTGTACCTTGGGATAAGGGTGACATATCAAGGAGATGTGTACCTTGGGATAAGAGTGACATATCAAGCAGAGGTGTACATTGAGATAAGGTGGTATGTCAAGGAGAGATGTACATTGCAATAAGGGTGACAATTGTGAAATCTAAGTTATGATCATATATTTTGTTATCGCATCCATAGGATGCAATAATCTTGAGTTATTACCCCCTGTGTGATGTGAGGACTTGGGATTATTGCTCTTAATCGATGTGATAATCACGTTATTATGATGAGAAGGAAAATTGTTTATAACCATAGAGGCTTTGATTGGTTGTGCTTCGAATTAACAATGTTTTTGGGTTGGTCTGATTTCTGGATGGTTGTACTTCAAGTTATTTCAATAAAATAAAGGATTGATGAGGAGCCAAAGGGGCTCTGGTTCGTCTTAATGTCCAACTAGAAGGCCTCTAGTTGTAATCAAAGAGTTCTACGATTGTTTAATATATATTGACCCAGAGGGTTTGTATCTTGGAACTTAATAGTAAGTCCGAGCTCTGTATTCAAGCTCTTAGTTCCAAGCATAATTTTTATAGCTAAAACATTTTGGACTTAATCATTTCTAACCTTTGATAGAGGCCCAGAGAGGCTCTGATTAACTTCCATGTTCAACCAGAGGGCCTATGGTTATGTTTAAAATTTATTTGCTTTCAAGTATAACAAGTATAACTCATTTTCTTATTTTTCCTTAAGCTCTAATTAGATAGATCAAAGAGGGCCTTTGGTTGGTCATGCATCCTTAGTTAGTTTTAAAAGCTTGAGACCAGAAGCTCTGATTGGTAAGACCAGAGACTCGGATCATTCAGAGGGGCTCTGTTTGGCTTGCCTTTATTACTTTTACTTTTAGTCGTTAACCAAAAGCACTAGTTTATCATATCTTGTGTTAAAATTGCTTCGAGTTGTCCAAGACTTCAAGTTAGCCTTTAGTGGCCTTGTTTTGGTTAGGATTTTCTCTAGTTGATGGACTAGAGGAGCCCTGGTCCTTAAAGGCCAGAGGAGCTTTGGTCATTAAAGGCCAAAAGAGCTCTGGGTGATCCCGCACAGAGTGATGCGAGGAAATTGAGAATCTCGTACAGAGTGTTGCGAGGAAATTGAGAATCTCGCACAGAGTGTTGCGAGGAGTTGAGTGGTCACACTCCATGTGCGGCGAGGAAGATTTATAATTCCATTTTTGAATGTGATATTTGAGTTATGTTTTATCAAAAGGTTATATATATATATATATATATATATATTTGTATAATTACAAATATGATTTTATAACAAGTTTTGGTGATTTTCACCCTGTAATTGCATTAAAAAAAATTCTTACTAGACCTCTAGGTCTAATCCTCATTTTGTGTTTCAAAAATGTGCACTGCATGTCATTTATTATCAAGGGATAAGGGAAAGGGGAAAATGTGAATTTTCCTTTTGTGATTACATGGATTGTGAAAAAGAGCATGCTATCTGTTGGTTTTGGAATACTTGTTATATATGCAAGTTATGCACAAGAATGTTACGGAAAAATTTGGTTGTTATTTTTGTAATATAGCTTCTTGTACTTGTTGGGACCGAATGTGTACTACTGAGTTTTTCGTTATATGAAATACATGGTTATATGCAAATGTGAATCTTGGGGTGTTACAGTTTGTTTCAAGTTGATTTTTTTTTCATTTTTTTGTATTTGTTGTTTAATCTTGATGTTATATTTATGATATCTTTGAAGCATAAGGTGATGTTATTTTGTGTTTTATATTTGCAAGGCCATACATGGATGGAAATGAAATTATTATGATTGTGCTTATTATATATTGGTATTTGAGAAGAAGAGTTTCAACACGAATAGAAAGGGTGAGAAATTACACTTCAGTTCTCACCGGACATGCGTATACACAAGAATTATTAAGTGAATCCAATATGCAATGTCATGAATTGATGTGTTTATATCGTGATGCCTTTATAATGCTATGCGACCATTTTAAACCAAAAAATTAGTTGCAATCAAGTAGGCAAATAAGTGTTGAAAAGAAGATGACGATGTTTTTGACAATTGTTGCTCACAATGAACGTTTTAGACTGGTTAAACATAGATTTAAACACTCTACACGGACTATTCATAATTGTTTTCATGAAGTACTAAGAGGAATGACGGAATTCGCGAGAGAGGTAGTAGGGCCAACATCGATTGATGGAACACCAAATACCTCAGAAAGATTTAGGCACCTCAAAGAAATATTTCTGGCATGATTTATGTTATTGATTTGATAATTTTTAACCGTTTTTTATATTTTTTTACATGTTTCTTATAGTTGATGTTTTTTAAAAGGGGCTATAGGTGCACTAGATGGATAACTGATACATGCAGTTGTGCCTAGTGATCAACAAACAAGGTATAGAGGAAGAGGAAGAGGAAGAGGGGAATACTACCACAACGTTTTAGCCATTTGTGATTTTAATATGATATTCACGTTTGCATGGATTGGATGGGAAGACATTGCACATGATTCTAGAGTTTTGAGGAAAGTTGCATTTAACCCAACTTCGGGATTTCCATTTCCTTCATCAAGTAAGTATCATTTTCTTAACATTATAAGGTTATTATTAATCCATTTCTTTTAAGTTGTAGATGTAATTACAGATGAATATTATCTTTGTGATGCCGCATATACTTGTACCCGTGGAGTTATGACTCCGTATCACAATACGAGGTAACAGTTAGCAGATTTTCGACGTAGACTTGCATTAACAAAAGAAGAAATGTTCAATCATGCTCATGCAAGGTCTAGAAATATTATCAAGCGTGCGTATGATGTCTTAAAATCAAGGTTTCCAATCCTGAAGGAAATGACTGTTTATCCTTTTCCAATACAAAAAAATGTGGTGATTGTTTGTTTCACGATTGATAACCTTATAAGGAAATGCAATATCCAAAACCAATTATTTATGGACCACAATGATAACACCGTGTTTAACGTTGCTGAAGAACAACAAGAAGGAATCAATGAAATAGAAGTCGATGAAATGCAATGGAGTTCTCAAGACGTTGAATATATGACTAGTTTGCATAATCAGATTGTAAATTAGTTATTATCTAATGTTTCAAATTGCGATTTCTACGACAATTATTATGTTTAAATTCAATTTATTATCCTGTCTAAATATAGTTCAATTATGAAATTTGTATTTTTGTCATTTCAACAATTATTCATACATAATATTTGATAAATAGTTGTATTATGTTTCAATACTTCATCACATATAAGGTTATAATGATCATTTTATTATTAATCAGCATCAAATCCAGAATACTTGATAAACAATTTTTTTAAAAACAATACTTGCTCTGGTCAAAAACCTTTTATTTCAAAGAGCATTTACCAGCTGTTGCAGATAAACAACCCCTAAATCATAAGGTGTTACAGACGTGACTTGACCTGGGACAGAAGACTTAAACGACGGCGAGTTATGGCCGCTATTTTGAACACCGGTCGGAATTGGAATGAATCATTCCCGGATATCGGGTAATGCTCTCTATTCCCGAATCACCAGCCCCACCCAAAAAACCCCAATTTTCTTCTCGAATCACACCTCCTTCAGCTTCTCATTCAAACCGCTGCTGTTCCGTCGCATCTTCTCTCTTCCTTCCTCGTGGTTCAACAAAGGTATTGATTTCATCTTTCTCTTTTCAGGATGTTTTCGATGATTTTCATCGCCTCCTTAGGGTTCATGGTTTTTCAGTTGGTAGCATATGAACATCAATGTAAAAGGGGGAAAACTATTCCAATGATTATGATATCTGTTTATGTGTTGCTGAAAAATTCTTTCCGTAACCTTACGCTCTTTTTCGTATTTCGAATATGGTCCCTGTCCTGAACTTAGGTAGTGCTGTGATTTGTGACTATTGTTCCATCTATCAAATGTTTTCATTCGCTGGATACTAGCAGAAATGGCGTCACTGGTGCTTAGTCCTTTTGATTCCAATGCATTTCATTTGGTAGCAGAAAAACTGACGTAACCTGAAAGAGATTATGAAACTATCAAAGTTGTGTGACCTTTTCATGTTTAACTTTAACACACCTGTTAAGAAGTTGATGTTATCAATTTTTTTTTCAATTTATGATAAGCCTAACACATCATAAGTTGATAGGTAACAGCAGATTGATAGTTTTGTGGTGCATCTTAGGTGTTCGATAAAATGTCTAGCTTAAAATTTTAATATGGGAGTTTTATCTGCTATACAAGAGTGATGTGTACAAATTGATAGGTAGCAACAGATTTCTTTTCTGGGTAGAAACTAATTTCTTTGAAACCTTTTCCATTCGTAGCATTCTATATTTATATAACATTATAGTGAAAATTGGTTCTTTAATCGGAAAGAGTGAAAGGGGTTTTCAAATCGAAACCTCTAAGATATGGAAAATTGGTCAGGGTGGAACCCATTTAAACAATAGTGCTGTACGCTTAACGGTCTTGTGGAACGAGGGACAAGATGTCATGTGACAGGATGGTACAAAAACTTGTCCCAAAATTGGACGACATTAGACTAGGACAGGGAGGACCTAAGTGACAATATCGGTAAATTCTTATGGAACAAAATATATGGAACAATAATTAGGAAGAAATGACAATTTCGGTAAATTTTCAAGTTACCCTGTGAAATTAAAGCCTTAAAAACTTCCACATGTCTTTCACCTGCCTACCTTGCTGTTACCTGTTCAGTTCCGTCTGCTTACCGACCGTTCTTTATTATCTTTAAATACATTTTAAATGATTCTGAGCCTTGTTTCAGGGTCTTGAGGATGTCACTGTTTTGCTGCTACCCACTCTAAAGTCATCTTCTAATCTCACCGTTGTCTGCAATGTGGAGGTCAGCAGTGATGGCTAGACTTGTCCGACTTTCTGGTCCTCTTGGAGCCATTCGGGCTCAAACCGTTCTTTACAGCCTTAGCACCATCGTGCAAGATAGAACACCCATCCAGAAAATTGCAACTTCATCAGGTATGAATCAATATTTAAGCGAACCCATATCCAAACGCCAAATAGGGGAGAATGTATCAAGAAAAGATAAGATCAACTTTTTAGTCAAAATCTTGATGAATCTCGACAATAGTCAAGAATCTGTATACAATGCTCTTGATTCATGGGTAGCCTGGGAACAAGACTTCCCAATTGGACCATTAAGGCGGGCATTAATTGAGCTCGAGAAAGAACACCAGTGGCATAGAGTTATTCAAGTTATCAAATGGATGTTGAGCAAAGGTCAAGGGACGACAATAGGAACTTATGGGCAGTTGGTTCGGGCACTGGACATGGATCATCGGGCAGAGGAAGCCCATGAGGTTTGGGAGAAGAAATTGGGTTCAGATTTGCATTCAGTTCCGTGGCAGCAGTGCCACCAGATAATATCGGTGTATTACCGAAACAATATGTTGGAACGGTTGGTTAAACTTTTCGAGGGTTTGGAAGCGTATGATCGTAAGCCGAGGGATAAGAAGGTAGTGAAGAAAGTTGGTGATGCATATGAGGTTTTGGGCATGATTGAAAAGAAAGAAAGAGTGTTGGAGAAATACAAGAGTTTGTTTGATGAGACTTCATCATCCTCCAAGAAATCTACAAGAACTTCAATAAAAAGGTAATTCTGGCCAAAGACAAAAGCCAGGCTTTGGGGCTCCTTTCTATAGGTTATCAGTTCGAATCTCCACTGAGGATTTCCCCGACTATTATGTTTAGGGTTTTATAAGATTAGTTGAGGAGTACTCGAGGATTTCCTCGACTGTTATCTTTAGGGTTTTATAAGATTAGTTGAGGAGTACTCGAGCAAAACAAAGTTGGTTATGGGATACTAGGTTTATTTGTTTTTTCTACTGTAATTAATTTACCAGATGAATATGATAAGGACCAAAAATCTTACCCGGTAAGAGGGATACAAGAACCGAGAGTCTTACCTAGTAAGTGAGAGCGACGACTCTTACCATGGTAAGCGCTTACCGGGTAAATTGTTGCATACCATGCCGTTTTGGTGGACTAAAATTTTACCCGGTAAGTGGGTGGTAGTGTTAAATTTTACCGATAAGTGCTTACCGAGTAAATGTTTGGTAAACGGCTCCTTAGTAGTAAGATGAGGGTTGGGTTCCAGTAAGAAGTAGAATCAATGTGAAAAGCGTAAAAAAGGATCTCTCCCTTAGATGCACATTAGGATGAGATGCACCGGATTAATATTTGTATCAAACGCGATTCATGGGTGAGCTTGAGGTTAAAGGTGATGAATGATCCAGGTCCCTTCTTTTGAATCTCACCTTCACTTTCCTTCTCATACGATCTTTGATTAGATTTATGGTATTCAATTGGAATATAACAATAAATTTGATTTTACAAGAAGTGGTTGAAGCAAAAAATAAATGGATGGAGTATTTATATTTACTAGAAGGGTACTTGTGCAATGCAGCGAGATAAATCTCGATTTTAGTGTTTAGTTTTTATTCTGTCTCTATCGATATAATACGATTTTATGTGGTTTTGACAAAACGATAATATTTTTATTTTTGAATAAAATATAAATTTGAAGATAACATAAAATTTTTAAAAAAATTGATATTAGTATTAAATTAACTATTTAATAGATCTCGTCTTTTTGGTGTAACTTCTTTAATTCAATTTTTTTTATTATAATTTAATTTTGATTTAATAACAAAGTAATTTATTTTTGGTTTAACAATATAATTTTTTTAATAAAGATAATAATTAAACATTCTGTTAGGACTCAAGGATTATCTTAATTATATTTTAGATTTTCTATATTTAAAATGGATATTTATTCTGTATTTGATTATATTTATTCACAGTTAGTTACACAAATTTAAAAATGGAGCTTTAATAAGTTGTATTTACGTAAAATTAGTTGTAATCTTCAATTTTAAGTAATATGCATCAATAAACAGTACTTCATACATAAAAATTTGTTCTTAAGAGTTTTTGTCAAATGCTTTATAATATAGTATAGATTTTCTATATTTAAAGTGGATGCTTATTCTGTATTTGATTATATTTATCCGCAGTTAGTTACACAAATTTAAAAATGAAGCTTTAATAAATTGTATTTACGTAAAATTAGTTGTAATCTTGAATTTTAACTAATATGCATCAATAAACAGTACTTCATACATAAAAATTTGTTTTTAAAAGTTTTTGTCAAATGCTTTATAATATAGTATAGATTTTCTATATTTAAAGTGGATGTTTATTCTGTATTTGATTATATTTATCCGCAGTTAGTTACACGAATTTAAAAATGGAGCTTTAATAAGTTGTATTTTCGTAAAATTAGTTGTAATCTTGAATTTTAAGTAATATGCATCAATAAACAGTACTTCATACATAAAAATTTGTTCTTAAGAGTTTTTGTCAAATGCTTTATAATATAATATAGATTTTCAATATTTAAAGTGGATGTTTATTCTGTATTTGATTATATTTATCCGCAATTAGTTACACGAATTTAAAGATGGAGCTTTAATAAGTTGTATTTACGTAAAATTAGTTGTAATCTTGAATTTTAAGTAATATGCATCAATAAAACAGTACTTCATGCATAAAAATTTGTTCTTAAGAGTTTTTGTCAAATGTTTTATAATATAGTATAGATTTATAAAGATAATAATTAAACATTCTGTTAGAACTTAATGATTATCTTAATTATATTTTAGATTTTCTATATTTAAAATGAATGTTTATCTTGTATTTGATTATGTTTATCTGCAGTTAGTTACAAGAATTTTAAAATGGAGTTTTAATAAGTTGTACTTACGTAAAATTACTTTTAATCTTGAATTTTAAATAATATGCATCAATAAACAGTACTTTATGCATAAAAATTTGTTTTTAAGATTTTTTGTCAAATGCTTTATAATATAGTATATACATATTTTGAAAAACAAAGTAGGAAATAGAAACCGATAAATCGTGAATTGTTGATGACTTTGACATTGTTGGCTAGATAGAGGTGTTCATCAAATAGCTTGCGTCGTTTTAAACCGTGTGGTTTAGAGGTTTTATGGTACAGTTATGACTTGCATTATTGTCAATGTCAAACCGTATTATATGAATGTTACGTTATATATTGTAAAAAATACATTTAATTCATTTTCTAAAAAGAATTATAGGGACGTTTAGTTCATAGAAATAGAGTGTTTTATGAAAAAAAAAATGTAAGTTAAATGAATTAGAATCTGAATGTTTTGAGGTTTGATCAAATGTTTGGTTTACAAGTAAATAAATATAATTTGTATGTTTGGTTTAAAGATGTTGGTTATGGAATAATGAAAAATGATCAAATTAACTTTTATTTGAATTTGTTATTTTCCTAAATCATAAATAACAATAAAATTGACATTTAGGTGTCGTTTACCAAATGCTTATCTGGGTAAGCGCTTATCAAGTCACTTTACTTTACCAGATTAATTTGACGAAGACTAAGAATCTTACCGGTAAGAGCAAAGGTAATAATCGAGAGTCTTACCAAGTAAGTGAGGAGGAGGTCTCTTACTATAGCGCTTACCGCAATAAATTGTTGCACACGATGGATTTTAGTGAATAAATTCTTACCCGGTAAGTAAGCAATAGTGTTGAATTTTACCGGTAAGTGCTTACCGGGTAAGTGTTTAGGTAAATAGCCCCTTAATGAGAAAGACCTATTGTGCTCTTACATTTAGTTTAAGATAAGAGGGTCTGAAAAAAGATAAAAAAAAAAAAAAAAACAATCTGAATTCAAAAACGTCTGATCGAATAAGTGATAAAAGGCAAAACTGAAAACATAAACACAAACAGACTCTAATTCATTGCTTCCAACCACAACAGTTTTCACTGCTATCACCATTACTGTCGCCACCTCCATCATTGTCACCTCCAATCATCACCAATTATCGCCTCCACACCACCGATTGTGAGTAAGGGGCTGTTTGTTTGGCTCTTAATGGTGACATTAAGAGCCAACCTCTTAATCGGTAAGAGGTAAAGTGTGTTTGGCATAAAAAAAAACAAGCCTCTTAACCATTTTGAGGGTAGGGCTTCATTAAACCATTCAGATTACATTTGTTTCCTCTTTACCCTTCCACCCCCCTTTACCAGCAGCGCTCATCGTCTCCTTCACATTGTCGTCACCTTGCACAGATTACTGGTTATCGCCTCCATCTTCTCCATCGCCAGTGACCTCCGTCGTCTGTGTCGTCGGTTGCGCTTTCCACAGCTTCGCCGGTCGCTTCTATCAGGTAACTTCTGTCGCCCGTTATCTTCCGTTTGGTCGTCGGTCGCTAGTCGCCGGTCGCTGGTCGCCGGTTAGATCTTCTGTTTTTTGAAGATTGCTATCACTTTTTCCTACTAGATCTTCTGTTTAGATCTTGCTATTTAGATGGGGTTTTTTGAAGATTGCTATCACTTTTGAAGATTGCTACTGCTTTTTCATTTTCTGTTTACAATGTGTATCGAAGATTGCTACTGCTTTTTCATTTTCTGTTTACAATTTTCAAATTATATAAATAACAGCGGAACATTGTTATTTAGAGTTGAGGCATGTTGTTGCACTCAAAAAGGATATAAATAAGCTAAGGATGGTAACAATTGTAAACAGATCTTGTAGAAATTATGTTTATTGTTTGTTTATTCGTTTGCTAAACTTTATGTTACTTTGTACTTTATAAAATTGTTTGGACTAGGTATGAAATTAGTTGGTGATCTTCGCACCAAAAGAAACGTAGGATTACCTGGAAAAAGGAAGGATTGGTCCAAACATTTCTCGAAGCTTGTATACACGAGACAATTAAAAATGGACGAGAAGGTAGTAGTCTTAAGTCACAATCGTGGAAGAATGTTGGAGAAGAGTTGAAAAGAAAACATAACATTATCGTCGATCAACGACAAATGAAAAATCACTACGATTATCTTAAAGGAAAATACGCAGCTTGGTCTAAACTGAAAAAACAAAACGGGCAATGTCTAAGATCCATCAACCAACACCTTCAATCTATCTGATGAGGAATGGAAGATAGAAATTTCGGTCACTTTCTTTCTTATTCTTTATATAATTATATTTTTATAATATATTTATTTATATGGATATAATTTTTTTAAAACAGCAAAGTAAATACATGGAACCATTGAGGAGTACCGGACTGCTTTATCCTGAACTCTGTGTGCAACTATTTGATGGGGTTGTCAGTGTTGGGCTTGAGAGTTATGGAACTGCATCTACAATTCCTGATCCTTATGACTCTGATCTCAACTTGAATGAAGATCTACCTGACACATAAGAAACCGGGGGACTACCCTCAACTCAAGAAACCGGGGGGCCGACCTTAACTCAAGAGTGTTCTTCTCGCCCTCCGATACAAAGCAAAAAAGGGAAAGCTAAAGCTAAAGAAATATGTGCTTCTAAAAAAGTGGAACTTGAAGAAACTATTTTGAAGGTTATGAATGTTATGCTAGAGAAGCATGGAGCACCAAAAGATGATCTTGATGATTGAAGGTTAATGTTTCATTCTTTTTGATGCGACAAAAGAGGTTTGTTTTACTAAATGATACACATATAAGTTTATAAATATGTTTTGGTGATTATTCACCCTGTAATAGCAAACAAAACTATTTCTCACTAGATCTCAAGGTCTAACCCTCATTTTGATGTTTTGAAATTGTGTATTATAGATCGGGTACAACCAGATGATAAGGAGAAAAGAAAATTGTGAAGAGTTATATATGCTTGAATGAGATGTTGGGATAACATGCTATCTTTTGTAATTGAATACTTGATATGTATATAAGTTTTGTATAAGGATTTTTGTGGAAAAATTTGATAGTTACTTCGTAATGTAGCTTTTGTAGATATTAGGATCAGATGTGTAAATTATATTTCTTGATATATGAAAATATATGTTTATATGTAAATGTGATCTTGGGGTGTTACAGATTAAAATCACAAAATAATTCATTATATAATGAAAAACTATTACTTATTAAATTTTATCTAAAAGATAGAAAATTTTCATTTTAATCTTCTATCTAGTTTAGTATTAAGGGGCTGTTTAACAGTTGTTGAATGGTTTGGTGAGAAATGATTAAGAGACTTTCATGATATAGTGAAAAATGGAATATAATTGTTTGATAATTGTTTACAATGAAATTAAGGCTTTAAATGATTAAGGGAGTCTAATGGTACAAAATCATTCATGGAGGTTTTAAAATCATTAAGAGACAAATTTTTTTTTTGTAAAACAATATTCACCTATTAAGATTCAAATACTGTCTCTTAATGGAACTATGAAAAAATAAACAAATAATACCTAAACTAGTTGTCTACCCGCGCAAAGCAGCGGGTTAGATCTCAATTCCGAGGCGGACAACTCGAACCCGTAATCTTGCTTTCTGTTGTGCTCTATTCTATATTCCACTTGATTTTATTTTATGTTTTAATTATATGGTTTTTAGTTTTTAGTTAATTGGTATATAAATTCAAGGTTATTATGATTGACTCACCATATATTTGGAAAGAGAATTGTGAGAACTTCTATTTTGATTTGCAAATTGAGGCTCCAACTGWTTATGTTGTATCCTTCCATTTCTCATCTCCAACTTTCTAATTATGTTATTTTACTTGTTATTGGTCTTCTCTGAGTTTTCTGGTGTCATTTAATCGAGTTTTAAAGAACCCGAAGGCTACCATTGAAGACGGTTTCGACCTTCATTTAATGGTCTTAAATCTTAATGGGGTTGTTTTTCTTCAATTGATGCATAAAAGCGATGGCTTTTTATATAAAACAATATTTCGACCAATTTTTTTTATAAAAATGTATCGAAACTGAGTTGTTTTGGGTAGCTTCAAAATCGGATCAGAAAAATGGTTTTGGGTCTTAGGCGCTTGTGGAAATTATATATAAATGAGTAAGAGATTCACTAACAATTGCAAAATCTATCAACTTCATTCTGCCATTTTTATTTTTCTTCTTGTTGGACTTATGCATCCATCGATTTCATGGGCATTGCTTGCCTACTCATGTCAATTCTTCAATATTATACCATGTTTACTTGTATGTATAAAATGGTTCTAAATCTTTCTAGGTCTTATATCTCCATACATGTTTCTATACATCATGGACATAGGACCCTCAACATTAAGAGAATGAACTAAATGAACGTTATTGAAAATCTTTGAATTTATTTGGTTTCAATGGATGATATTTAAATCCAAAACTAATTGCAAGTCGTAGTATCTAAACACAAAACGTAATCAAGATGAAATACATATTTGTGACTTTGTAACTCAAAAGCTGTAACATGATAATTAGTTTCTTAAAACTATGTGTTTTTCATGAAATACAAAAACAAAGCAACCAAAGCCAACTGCTCCAAGAGTAAATTTTCTTCAACAATTGGCTTTACCAATAAAGACTATTATATAGAGTGACAGGACCATATCCATTAGCCAATAAAATAGACTAAAATTAAATACATTACAATAACAAAATATGTAAAACATGAAGCTCATGTTTCGTTATTTCCATCTTTTTACACAACCATCCAATCCCTAACCGGTCTCACTAATGGCGGTGGTGTTCGCATTCCACCGGCACCGAAGCAAAACCTTGCGGCATCGTTGCAGTAGTCGTATATCATATGGTTAGCCCGCACCCATATCAACAGATGGCTTTGATGCACATTTAACTCCGACAACACCGGTCGATCCCACCAACCGCCGTTGCTCGCACACCGCTTCGCATTGTCAGTATCCGCCGTTGTCACCGGACATTCACAACCGTCGATTTCGTACCCACGGTACGATGCTACAAAAGGGTCATGGGTCCAGTCGGTCTTGACCCGGCCACCTTGTGTGGCCCAGTCATCCGCATTCCAAATCGAACTGTACACACCCATGGCTTGATCTTTAGGAAACGGTATACCCTAGTGCTCCAAATTAGAGTGAACCATGATCGGCGTCTCGTCGACCAAAAACCTGCATTATTTACGACAGAAGAAGGTCATTCAGTGTGCAATAAACGCTTGTACATTATGCATTAGAATTTGTAATAATCAAAAGTAAGATGAGATACTCGATGGATAATAAGTAAATTATTTACGTTGCCTGCTTTCTTTTTCAGACCCATCATTGCGAATTAAAGAAGGGAGAGTGAAATGAGTATCAAATTGTACAACATAAAGTAGYGTGGTGTGATTCCCGAGTGCTTTAAGGACTTGTACTGTTATGGAACTTACACAACTTGATGCTGATTCCAGAGGATGGAGTAGGAATGGAAGTCTTTGGTATGGTCGAACCAGAGGTTCAATCGTTGTACCCTGTTTCCGACGCCATTGACGTAAACATTGGTCTGGACGACGTAAGGTTYGCCGRTGGTGTTTCCGAGGAACTCGAAGTCGAACTCAYGGTGTTTGGGACCGYCGGATGACATSTGAACAGATTACGAACATGAACACCGTTTAGAAAATGAATCAAACACCGAACGAGCAAAACGATTTCATATTTAAATTCATCGGAATCAACTCACGTAAAATGCAGTTACAGTTCCGGCGGAATCACCTTCAACAAGCTTGATTTGAATGTTAACTTTTCYAAACATATACTTCGATTTGGACGAAAATCCATGCTGCAAGAGGGATGGKAACATCAGATACACCTCTAGATGATGATGCATGCTCGGCTCCACCATCCTCATCCTCACCAGTGCCATATACAGAACCAAGCAAAGACAGTGCTCCTGCTCCTGCCGCATCGAGAAGCRTTTGAATGGAGAGATGGAGTGTATTCGAGTATGGGAATCGATTTTTTAAATAGCCGCTTTGGGAATCGTAGCTTTGGGAGCGCGAAGTTTGAAAGAACCGAAGGAGGGAGGCGTGTCTTGGGAATATTAAATTTTAAGAGTAGTGTTGTGGTATGTAATTATGTATTAAAAAGTGGTACTCGATTTTTTAAATCGCCGCTTTGGTAATAGTAGCTTTGGGGAGCACGAAGTCTGAAAGAACTAAAGGGATGGAGGCTTAAAGTAGTGTTGTGGTATGTATTAAGAAGTTGTACACTATGTTGATTGTATTGTGATTAAGACTTTAAGACTTTAAAGGTAAAGGGGTATTTTGGGTATTTATAAATTTAAGACTTTAAGACTTTGAGTAAAAATGCTTAATAATATAGTATAGATATAGATAAAGTAAAACAATTTAGTAAATTTTAGAATTAATAATTATTTACTTAGCATATGTCACATTGCGATTTGCAGATAAATCAAAATAGCCACAGAGAAGTTGCTATTAAACGCCAACCCTAGATCACAAAACCTAACGACTCCGAGACCTCCATGGATCCACTCTACCATGTCGTCAACACCATCCCTTACTCCTTCCTCCGGCCACCGCGCCTCCGCCTCAAACTCCCAACCATAACCCTCCCTTCCCCTATGACCGTCTTCTCACTCGTCCTTCTCACCTACTTCATGGTTGTCTCCGGCGTTGTCTACGATGTCATTGTTGAACCTCCAGGCATCGGATCCACTCAAGATCCACGGACTGGCACCGTCCGACCAGTCGTCTTCATGTCCGGCAGAGTCAACGGACAGTACATTATCGAAGGGCTTTCTTCGGGCTTCATGTTCGTGCTTGGAGGATTGGGGATTATTCTTATGGACCTTGCGATCTCCCCGAATCGTGCCAAGAGTCTCAAGATCTCGTTTGCAGCTGCTGGGATCTCGTTCCTGGTTATTGCCTATGTCATGAGTATGCTCTTTCTTCGTATTAAAATTCCGGGATATCTCCGTTGATCGTAGATTCTTTTCCAATCGGAAAAAGGTGCTTATAATGTTTATGTTTTATGATCTAGTAGACTGCCAGCAGTTGGAATTTTGAATGTTCACATTCATACTTTGGTTAATTACTTTAGATTGTTGAATATGAAACAGAACCGGATTGTAGATTGTCAAAAATGTTCATCTTCCATCCGTTAAATTCCAAGGATTGGGGAAAAGGGGAAGAACAGAGTTTGTATGTGTGAGTTGGGAGTTGAGAGGTCCAAGGTGTTTAAGCTTAAAATGGTGATGGTGTTGACTGTTTGAAGTAATTTGTAGGCTCAGTTATTGATCTTAAGTAGATATGCTTTAAATTCATGAGTAAATTTTCTTCGTTACCATCATATATGTGTCAATTTCTTACATTTTCTTGGTACTTATTCATTCTATTAATTTTGTGCATTAATCTGAAGTTCAAGTACTTAGTTTAAGTGTTCTTTAAACTGATAGTTCATCAGCTTAATTGCAAACTGCAAGTGACATTATGACCTAATGATGCTTATAACATCAAAACAAGAGGGATGGTGGTCGTGGATCAGCAGTTGGTTGGCAATGGACTGCTTCGGCATAGGCTGTCATACTACTTGAATAATGATATAAAACCCCACCCTTTTGGACATACTTAAGAAGGACCAGAGGGGGAAATCAACTCTCAGTTGACTGAGTTTAGCTAGGCCTGTTATGCCCATCTTCAAGAAATATGATTTCATTTCCTCAGCATGCTGATCCCAAAAGGGATGGCTCCTAACCTTAGGGCTAGCTCAAGTTACAAATAAAGGCTGTCTTGGGGCTCCTCCTCTTATGTCGCCAATTCGGGTTTCCTTAGGGCCATTGGGGGTTTTTTTGGCTAGTATCTTTAGGGCCCCATGGGATTAGAAAGTTGGCCTGGACACCCACGGCTACCAAAAAGATGGTGGCTTTGCATGCTAGGTGTAATTCCCCACTCAGCCACTTCTTCGACCATGTGTTACCTTTTAATAATTTTCCTAGTTGCTACCTTTTAGGAATTCCTCTTTATCAGCAAATAGCAGCTCATGAATGTCTGGTATAGATATCCTTGGGCTTTGGTTTTAGGAAGTAATTTAATTTGTTATTGAATTTCTAAGCTGCAGCCTTGTCCTCTCCCTATAACACTAACTATTGGTTGTATTTATGTTAAAAATTCTTGAAAACAGTCTCCGACTGATGTAAATTATGCGTACATCCTAACGCAAGACCTGACATCTGGGTGAGACATACTGGAGTTTTTTAGTTTTTTTATGTTTAGGATTCTTGCATGGATTGATGCTAATAAACTTCTCTCTTCTTTCAACAACTCTTTCATGTCCCTACAAGCCAATCGATCGCTAGTATCATTCTTTGTTTCCAAATTGGATACCAAGATCGAGTGGCAGCAGACGTAGTGGCTCTTCAAAGGACCCAGTTGTGTCCACAAGCCATCAGCCTGACACTGGAATTTTAGTTCAAACCAGGCTCAGATTGCGACTGAAAAGGTCCAATCCAGTCCAGGCTTAAACCATAGCTGAAAGGGATTCTTACCACTCAGTCTAGTTGCTAAGATCTCTAAGGGGCCGTTTACCAATGCTTACTCAGGTAAGCGCTTACCAAGTCACATTCCCTCACCAGATGAATATGACAAGGACCAAGAATCTTACCTGGTAAGAACGAAGGCGCGGACCGAGAGTCTTACCCGGTAAGTGATGGTGACGGTTCTTACCATGGTTAGCGCTTACCGGGTAAATTGTTACACACGATATCATTTTGGTAGAATAAAATCTTACCCGATAAATAAGCGATAGAATTGAATTTTATCATTAAGCGCTTATCGAGTAAGTGTTTAGGTATACAGCCCCTAAGTTGAGCTTGTTTGATCCAAAATTTGGGTTTTAGGTGGATCACTGAATTTTCTATTTGGGGTTGACTATGATAACCGGTTTGAAGACTATTTATCTAATTCAGTTAGCTTCTGCAAGGGATTATTTGTTGTCTTTATCAAGTAAAACTTAATTTAGCCGCTCGGTCCTCTTGCTCGTTACTTAGAAAAAGTGAGCCACCGATGCAGGTACAAGATACTGTTATTACCTTCACAACAATTAGACCTCATGGCCTACTTTTACCCATTGTTTCTTTTCCGGGGTCAATATTAGCAATTTAGTTCGTATAACAGCAAACCTAATCCGAATTATAAAGCTACGACACAATCAAACCCTATTAAATACGGTTAATCTCAATTTTGTAACTTTTTAAAAGTATATAGTATTTATATACGACTATTCATGTATATTCCTCATCTTTGGTGGAGTTTAAACGCTTGACCTCCTGTGAAGTTGAGTTGTACCAGTAACTTGGATATTGCTTGGCTAACAACTCTTTAGTAATATTTAACATTTTTGCATACTTAAAAAGCCACCTATTGACGCTTAACGCTCATTCATTCATGATAACCTTTGCATCATTTGTCACACGGGACAAAGAAGGGTCCTTGACTAAACTAATCTCCAAAAAATTCAAATTATAAAAATAACCTAAAAAATATCATATTTCTACCCCAGCCCACCCCCAATTTAGCATTACACATTGTTTGGTGTGAAAGGGGAATTTTTGGAAGAAAAAAAACTTACCTGTGACATGCCTTCGAGATGATGGTTAAGCACCAACAAGTGCTTGGTGCTTCTAGTTTGACCCCATTGTCTTTTTTTAGGAATGGCAATGGGTCAGTTCGGGCCGGTTATTGGTATTCCCGTTCCCGAAACCGATAACTAAAACTGTCATCATAACTGCTCCGATCCCTGTCAGGGATCTTATCGGGGATCCCCGTCGAGTCCCCGCGGTTTCCCCGATCCCTGTTGGGGAATCCGTTAAGAGAAAATCTTTTTTTACCGTTGGTTTCTCGTTCACCTTTGGTTATACCAAAACATGAAACCTGAAGTGATCTGGAAAAAAGTTCAATACGTTAATTTTCACAACTAAAAGTAAATTCGCGGTTTCCCCGATCCCCGTTAGGGAACCCGTTAAGATGTAAGTCTAAATGTTTTAAATATAATCAAACCAATTACAAAAAATGTTTTATATTACTATATAAAAAGTAAACAAAAATTCAAACACCAAACGACTAACATCACGATTTCACGAATCGACAAAATAAACTAAACTTTTTCGTGAGCCTTATTTAGGTGTTGAGGTAAATTGGATAAAAGTCTTTTAAATTTTAATGTTAGTATTTTTTAATGATATATATACACATATGTATGTAGATGGAGGTTCAAACGAGAAGACCTCCATTTTACGAGAACCCGAGAGCACCCTTATCATATGTAATAATACGCTTGAGGGGACCTAGTGGTATGCTGAACACATGTTCTACGACTTAGGTCACGCCAAAGGTTGTCTGCGTCTATGATTTAGCATCACATGTGATTGTCTTGATGGATTATAGTTTCATATCAACAACACTCTTATCACATGTGATAATACATGTGAGGGGGCTTAGTGATGTAAGGGCTACTTGGCCTTCAACCAAGATCGTGCATGCATCTTTGATTTAGTATCACATCGGTATCATATGTGATGGAATAATAATAATATCACATGTGATTGTCTATTGTAAAAGGGTGTTCTCACATTCTCATAAAATGAAGGTGTTCTCGTTTAAACATTTCCCTGTATGTGTGTGTGTGTGTGTGTGTGTGTGTATATATATATATATAAATTAAAATTAATATCTCTACACATATCGGGTCGGGCCGGTGATCACCGTCCCCGTCCTCGGTAAAATTCCCGAATATGTCCCTGATCTCCGCCCCATCCCCGATAACATGTCCCCGAACCCGACCCAAAAGTTTTGGTTTTCAGTTTTCACCATCGGTTTTGGTTTTTTATGCCAATTTCCCCTTCCCCCTTTTTCCTTTATACCTACCTACATATATATACAGAGGTACGTTCAAATGAAAACCGTGCATTTCTTAGAAACCGTGTAAACTAATTTCGACCAATAGAAAAATTCTATTTTTTTTCTAATGAAATATTTTGGTCATTTACATTGTTTTATATTAAATATGAAAGTTATTAATAAATATTAATTAAGGAAACGTAAAAAAAGAAATTTTATAAATGGTAACATTTAAATATTTAATTATATTATAATATTAAAAATTTGAACTTGTAATATTCTGTGGCGATTGAATTTTTTCCAGAATCATGAAGATTGTAAGGTATTAGAGCAATGAATTCATCAAATCGGTATTAAAATAAAAAATTAATGTTCATGAAACAGGTTTCATAATGGTGAAAATGGTGCATGGCGTAATTGAACAATGAGTAGTGAACTGGTTTCATGGTGAAACCCGTTTCATAAATGTTGAAGTTGATGCTTAGAGTAAGTGAAACGAATTATGAAACGGGTGCATCATGTAAGCGGTACGTCATGAAACTATTGAATGATGAAACGGGTGCATGATGAAATCGGTGCGTCATGAAATAATTGCATGATGAATAGGGTGCATAATTTTTGTGGGTGTTTGAAGAAAGTGAAACAATTTCAGAAAATGAAATAAAAGTCTGATTCATTTGCGAAAAGTGAATCAAGTTCATTATCAATATTGTGAAATGTCAAATGACTCATCAAACCATGAGTGCCGATGAAATGGGTAAGTGAAGACAGTGAAACTATTTCATGTTTTATAATAAAATTTTATATAATTAGTAAACAATGAAACAATTTCATTATAATAAAATTAATTACGTTGATTAGTTTGTTGATGAAATTGTGAAACTATTTCGTTCATATAATTTAATTCAATTTTTTCTTTATTTCTATTCAAGCGATTCATTATATATAATTGACTATGGTGTGTTTTATTTATATTTTTGATATATTTTATTGATGAATGTCATTTTAAAAAATGTTAACGTAAAAATAATATATTACTTTACAAAATAAATTTGTTTCATTAATAATATGATATACAGGATATGGTTGTCTTGATTAAAAAATAATATGAATTCAATGTATTTAAATGTTTACCATTTTATCCTTATTGTTGTTATAAAAATAAATTTTTAATATATATATTTTTTAATTTCCTAAAATAAACTAAACTAATCTTGATAATTGATCAAGAAAATGGATAAATGAGATTGGTTTACATAAATGGGGGCGGTTTTCATTTGATCGCTTCTCTCTTTTTTTTTTTTCTCTCTCTATCTATATATATATATATAGAGAGAGAGAGAGAGAGAAAGATATATATATATATATATATATATATATATATTGGGACAAGATTAAATATTAACCAAAGTTTTTGTGTTAACTTTGCAAACCATATCAACCAATCACAATCCATTCTTCTATTATGTTTTTATCATGTTCACATTTTAATGTCAAAGGTAATTGAGTAATTTCATTTTCTATGTAACTCTCATACCATTAAAGGGGAGTTACAAAATCATAAAATCCCTAAAAATATACATTTATAATATTGATATATATATATTTTTTTTAATCTTGATCTTCCATTTTTATTGTTTTATGAGTTTTTGATTGTGGAGGAATCACGATAGTAAAATCTTTGGTATCGTTCAAGCTATTATGGATAAACGCATTAGAAAAAAAAATCGACAACATTGAGAAGATTAAAATGGTTTATGGTGACAATCGAAGTTCGAGTTCGGGAAGTGAATAAATTAACTAAAGCAAATGTCTTGGTAATGAATTAATATTTTATTAGACTCATTTTAATCGAAATTATGTTCATTATGATGTGTTGTGTTTTTTGTAGTTCATATTGCGTTGATAAATTTTTTTTCTTTAATTATTAATACGTACCTAATTCACATGTTCAAATGGAAGTACATGCACGACCCATTTTCATATTGTCATATTACCGACTTTTATGAATAATGAACTATTGTGTTCATGTTACTTCTATCATATAAACACAAATGTTATTTTTTAAGMTTGATACCAAATCTTTATATTTGTGTAAGTGTTTGCACCCGGTGTTCATAGCATCGGGGTTATGTGTTCATATATTATATACGATATGAACAAGGGGTGAACAACCACATAAGACCAGAAACATATATGAATAAGGGGTGAACCTTAAACGGTGTGGATGCAATGCATGTATAAAACTCCAATTGACAAATAATCGCTCCTGAATGTGTTTATAATTAATGAACTATTGTTCACAAGTTTTTCATATTGTGTTCATACCTGTTTTTTTATTTATTTTCTTTCGTATAGCAGTTATTCTTATTATGTTCATATTGTGTTCATAAATGTTATGCAGTCCAAGTTCATATATATGTCAATTTTTTGTTTGTATTTGACACAATAGTTCATATATATATATATATATATATATATATATATATACTTGGGATCATGTGAGACCAATAGTTTTTCGTGAGACCCGTAAGACCAATTATCAACCCTTGGATTAGATCTACAATCGTTAGATCTGAACATTCATAAATGTCACGAGACTTCTCAGTAATTACAAAATTGCCACTGTGCAACTTTAGACCATTAGATCATATGTTTATAAAGTTGATCAATGAACATAAATTGGTCTTATGGGTCTCATGAAAAACCTTTGGTCTCATGTGAACCCAACCCATATATATATATATATATATATATATATATATATATCTATCTAGGGGCTGGTTCAAATACTAACCAAAA
>NW_020200875.1:53185-59780 GCF_001531365.2 Cynara cardunculus var. scolymus
TATTAATTTTAAAATTATTTTTAAAATAATATTATATATATATTTCCGGCGGACCAAATCCGCCGGTATTTTAAAAAAAAATTATTTTTAAAATATTAATTCTTTAAAGAAAATATTTCATATATATTATTCCGGCGGATTTATCCGCCGGTATTTTTTTTAAAAAATTAATTCTTTTTTTTTTTAAATATTATTTTCTTTTCCAAAAATATTTCCGGCGAGACAAGTTTCCGGCGGATTTCCGGCGGAATTTTCCGCCGGAATTTTTTCAAAAATTTTTTTTAATTATTTTTTAAGTTAATCAAGATTTTTTAAAAAACGGGCGGAAATTTTCCRGCGGCCGTAATCCGCCGGAAACGTGGAAAATCCGCCGGAAAAACCGCCAGAAAAAAAATCACCGGCGCCCCTTTTTCCGGCGGCCAAATCCGCCGGAAATCCGCCGGAATTTCCTTTTTTCGGCAGATTTCCGGCGGATTTGGCCGCCGGAAAAAGGGGGTTTTTTGGTAGTGTAAATAATCCAGTAAGCACTTACCCGGTAAGATTTGGTAAACGACTCCTAAGTATTACAACTTGACAATTTAAAATAAGTCCCTTTGGTTGAAGAGATCTATATGGAATATGTAGTAAATGAACGATTGTTGTTTGTTTGAAGTCTTGAAAGAACGGTCCACGTGGTAATTGAAGTAGATGTCGATTGAAAAATAATTGTTTAATAAATGTTTTTAATAGAAGATTGATTTTTTTTTTTGAAGTTTTTAAATAAATTATATCAAATCTAACACAATGATATAAACTAAATAACGGGTATAGATGAACAAATATAAGGGTATAATTGGAAAAAAAAATATTAGCTTAATCTAGAATGTATATTAGCTATGGTCATGTGGTTAAGACATCGGCTTAATCGATAAGTCGTAAAGAAGATAAACACAAATGGCTAATGATAAGGGATTCTTTATCCAAACATTTACCCGATAACCTTTTATCTGTAAGAGTTAACACTCTCACATGATTAACGTTTACCAGATAAATTGTTGCATACTATGTTTTCATGTACTAGAATCTTACGTGTTAAATTTACCGGATGTTAAATTTCTAAATAGAAGGATGTTAAGTAATATTTTAAAACTAACGAGACTAAATCAAAAAAATGTAATAAAACTTATCTAAATTTGTACTTTAGAGATCATCCATCAGGAATTGTTCATCCTCTCATCTCCTTCGTATTTTTCGAACATATTATTTGTTATAGTTTACTGATTAAGGAGCCGTTTACTAAACACTTACTTGGTAAATGCTTACCGGATAAATTTTCTCATCGGATGAACATGAGAAGGGCCAAGAATCTTACCGGTAAAAGCGATGAGAAGGATGAATAGCCTTACCTGTAAGTGAGGATGGCGACTCTTACCCATGTAAGCGCTTATCCAGTAAATTGTTGCATTCAATATGTTTTGATATTACTAAAATCTTGCGCATCAAAATAAATCATAATGTTGACTCCTATCGATAAGCGCTTACCGAGTAAGCAATTGGGTAAACAGCCCCTAAATTGTTTTAATTATTGATTTTCCTTATTTACTTTAAATTCTAGATTAACTCTTAAGGAAACAAAATTGGAAACTTGGGGAAAAAAGATAAAGGACAATCAAGATGATAGAACTTGGCAAAATTCTAAAAATTAGAATGTTTTACGAAATCAACTAAAAATACCAAAAAAGTCGTTTGTAATGATGGAATTCGACTAAAACTACATCGAGCGTAATACATAGTTTTGCATCAAAGAAAACATGTATTTTATTCCCTAAATCGACACAATTAAATTTTAGCGGGTCAAGCCGACACGTCAACTGTGATTTTACGACTCTTTGATCAATCTTAAAAGTGCAATGTTCAGAAAATTTTCTAAATGTCCAAAAACTCACCACTTATCACCATTCTTATGATCACTTAATTAATGTCCAAAATCAGGAATATCAATTATAAATACTTCCCATCCACCTCAAACAATTAAAATCATGGTTAACCACTTAGATGTGTAGATAAAACAGACAATATCTGGTACGGTTGGTCTCCAACGTTACAAGTATAATATGAATCTTGATTCTAATTTCTAAATCGGGTATTATTAGATTCTTTAATGGTGAACCAAACCAACACAATATCTTATTAAAAGGTTACTTTATCAAAAAAATTAAAAAGAAATTGGGATCATCGAATAAATGGATTTCGTGGTTGTAAATCTCATTTATTTTTTTAGCTCAATTCCTATGTTTTATTGTCAACCACGTTTTGACAAAAGGAGTTAATGTGAGAAGTATAAAAAAGATCTGTATCATTGATCATCGTTAATCTTAAACTCATTTATTAATCGCGTTTGATACGGAGATTGATCAAGTGCATATCATCCTAATGTGCATCCAAAAGTGAAGATACCTTCTTACACTTCTCACGTTTCTCACTGGAACCCAACCCATTGACTCAATTATTAATCTCGTTTTGAATGTGCCTTGTGATGTTATTTTGTAGAACTTATTATGGGTTGTTTGCATGACAAGGAATGGATTCCTCTGGTTTAACATGGAATGAAAATTTGAATGAACCCATTATATTTGTATAAGACCAAACGGTTTTTTTATATTGATTTTCATTAGTAATCGTTTCATGCTTAATACCTCTAACCAAACAACCCCTTAGTGCATTATTGACTTGTACTACACAAGTTCACCATAGCTCTCAACCCAACTACTATCCCATTGTTGTCGCCCTAGCTACATCATGGCCAAACAAGGCCCGAGCCTGGCGAAAGAACTAGGACCGGTCCCGAATCAAGACCGGTTGGGGACCGGTTAAGGTCCAATTGTTAAGCCTAGTTACATTTTTTTCTTGAAACTGGTTAAGAACCGGACTAATAGGACTAGTTTATAAGGCTTAATTTTTATAACAATTTTAAAGACTAAAGCTTTGTTTGTTTGTTCAAAAATAACTCTTATTAGCCTCTTATGTCTGATTAGTTAAGAGGTAGGGTCATTCAGAATGTTTGGTTTTTCCAATTTTTTAGAAGCACTTATGTGTTGTTCACCTCTTATCTGATAAGAGGTAAACCAACCTCTTATTTGTCTCTTATTGTTCTCCAAACTCTTAGCAACGACTTTTCTTAATCGATTAAACTTAATCGATCATCTCTCTCGATCTATCCTTATCAAATCGATCCTCGCCTGTCTCAATTGATGTATTTTAATAGAATTTAAATGTGTTAAATACCGTTAATGACATATTTTCGTTTAAATGAATGCTAATTATAAAACTTACATGTAAATTTTGTAATGAAAATGAATAAATATGTGAAACTGTATAAATTTAACACTATGGTTTTTTATAATGGATAAAATAGACAATTTAAACAAATTCAGACATTTATCAGTTTATAAAAACAAACAGTCTTATTGATTCAGATTTCAAACTTCAACACCATCTCTTATTAATCAAAAGTGAAATAATACTTCAAAGTTCAGACTTCAGCACCTCTTAAAAACAAACCTCACATAATATAACTAAATCAATTTTTTCTATCCAACAACCACCGGCTTTCTTGATTTCTAAATATGAATTGTAAAAAAAATGTTTTTGAAATTGTAAAAATAAGTTATAGTAATAATTTGTAGAAAAAGAATTAAAAAATATTTTTTTACAAAAAAATGGGTTGGTTAAGGGACTGATGTGACCGGTTATACTGTTTTGTTGAAGGACTAGGACCAATACCAAAAGGACCGGTAACAAAAAGATTTTTGCTTAAAACCAGTTGAGTTCCGATTTTGGCCTATCTCTGCCTGCATCATCGTCGTCATCAGTAAGCCTCACTCTACTCACCGTTTTAAATGTAAGTTATCTTTTAAGTTTTGACCATTAAATAAATGTAACCGAAGGCATTTATATTCATTTTAGACAATTTTGGTACGAGAAATGATTCATGATTTTGGTATTGTAATAAAATATATAAATATATACACAAGATAAGAAGAAAAACATGTCTCAATATTTTGGCACCAACGTAGAAATAACTACTAGTCAATTGATTAAACTCTATATATCTAGTCGTGAATATAAAATATTGATATGTGATGAGGCTGACATCAAAACCACAAGATATTAAATCTCGGATACACAATAACCTCACTCCTAAGATAAATGATTGAGTTGACTGGATTTACCGGGATGCCGTACACAATGACATATGCCAACACCGTTTAAAAGACGGGCTTTTTCAAAGAAGGATTTGTATATTATATTTCAAGTTATTTACACAAACGGTTTTAAAAGACGAAAAATAATGAAAGATAAAGCAATAAACAAATACTATTTTGATACGGGATCAGTCTCATATAAAAAAACGTAAGATATTAAATCTCGAGTACACAATAACCTGGTCCAAGAACCTCATCCCTAGATGAATTATCGAGTTGAATGGATTTACTGGAGCTGCCGTATGCAATGGCATCTGCCATGATGGTTTTAAAAAACGAGCTTCTTGAAAGATATACATACATATATATGTATGTATGTATATATAATACTGTAATCTACATGACGGATTTTAAAAGGTAAAAAAAATAATGTAAGAGAAAGCAATAAACGAAAATTTCACACATCACATAATTCGAAAGTACAAAACATCAACAAGGAAAAAAGGGAAGAAATATCTGTTTGAACTCTTCATGCATATGTACATATGGACATGTAGGATTGTTTCAAAACACTATAAAACAAGTCTCTTATTTATTCTATAAAAATGACTTATAAGAATCTTAGAGATTCATCTTGTAAAGTAATTCTTCGGAGAGAAAATTCGTCGAGGGGAGAACATGCCCATGTACCTAGGGGAAGCAAGTCCATCAACCGTTCGATAGCCAGGCATCAAGTATCCTTCTCTCTCCACTTGTGTCATGCGAGACCCATTAAACGTTCCATATTTCCTTAGTTTCCCGATCCACGACCTCTTCTTTGGAGAGTTTTGATGGGCCCCGTTCATCTTCTCGCTGAGATACTCTTTAATCACATGTAACCCTAGCTCCACCACCTCTGGTGGCGGTGACACCAAAGGGTTCCCTTCCACATTAAGCTTTCGAAGTCTTTTCAAACAACCCATGGAGTGAGGTAAAGCGCTGATCTTGTTGTAACTAACATCCAATTCGACCAGTGAGATAAGGACACCTAAGGAGTAGGGCAAAGCAGCGAGGTATTGGAAGTTTTGGCTGATATTGAGAATTTCCAGGTTGATTAGGTTTTCAAGATCTTCAGGGAGGGAGTGGAGGTGGTTGAGACGGGCGTCAAGGTGGCGGAGATTGGTTAAGTGGGAGGTTGATGACGGGAGGATGGTCAACTTGTTTGAGTTAACCGCAAGCTTCTTTAGGTTGATGAGTTCAAATCCAATAGTGTCTGGTAATCTCGTCAACTGATTGAAATTCGCATTTAAATCTTCTAATGCTCTGTAATTTTTTTTAAATTAATAATTAGCATATAAATGACTCGTACAAACAATTCATACTGTAAAAACTAAAAAAATGAGAGTCCGTAACCTGCAATTTTCGATGGTTTTGGGGAGGGACTGAAGATGGTTACCAGAAATGTTAAGGGTCTTGAGTTTTGACAAACAACCGATTGAATTTGGGAGTGTTTTGAGTTGATTTGAATGTACATCCAACACCCCTACATTTAATAGTCTTGCTGTTAATGACTCTGGAATTACCTGTAAAATTACACCATCCAATATTTTACATTTAATAGTTTTATATATATTCAATAAATAAATAATTTACAAAAAAGAAACATATATATATATATATAGAGAGAGAGAGAGAGAGAGGTGAGTTATTATGCAACCATTTACATTTGTACAACTAATACAACTCAATCTCAACCGTACATTTAATTTGATGAATATGTGATTTCATAAATGTTTTGATTGTTTCCTAATATAAAGTATTGATCATAATCAATGAATTATAGTCATCTTCTATAAATATTCAAATCATAATAAATGAACTCTCATTATTTCTATAAATATCTCAATTGATTGGGTTGCATTGGTTATACAAATGGACATGGTTGTATTTAAAATATATCCTATATATATATATATATATATATATATATATATAGAGAGAGAGAGAGAGAGAGAAAGATGAGTTATTGTGCAACTATGTACATTTGTACAACCAATACAACTCAATTTCAACGATCCATTTAATTTGATGAATATGTGATTTCATAAAAGTGTTGATTATTTCCTAATATAAAGTATTGATTATAATCAGTGAACTCTAATCATCTTCCATTGATATTCAAATCATAATAAATGAACTCTCGTTATTTCCATAAATATCTCAATTGATTGTGTTGTGTTCGTTGAACAAATGAAAATGATTGCATTTAAAATATACCATATATAATATATATATATATATATATACATATATATATAGACTTGGGATCATGTGAGACCAGCCTGTTTTCGTGAGACCAACATTTTACACTTGAAACTTCACAGCAAAATGCTGTGAAGGTGACTTTTTAAAACCTTCACAGTGTTTTTGCT
>NW_020200875.1:60405-62845 GCF_001531365.2 Cynara cardunculus var. scolymus
ATTTACGAGAACGCGAAAACAACCTATTAACCTCATATTGTGATAAAAAAATAAAATTATTAGATTTTTAAAATTAAAATTGAAATTTAAAAAGATTCAAAAAAAATTAAAATTAAAAGGGTAATAATGAAAATGATATCATAAAATCTTTTAACACGATCACATGATTAATATTGATTATCCTTATCTTATATATCGGTTAAGAATTCAAGGAGATCAACAAAGAAGTCATAACGTCTTATCTAATTAGTTTATCACACATTTATCACAACGAATTACTGACGAAATCAATTAAACGATTTTGTGTGATATGAATGTGATAATCATGTGATATGAGTGTGATAATCATATGATATCAATATCACTCGACTTGATTATGGTTTCAATGGGTTAGGTTAGACATTATCACAACGATTTCGGATGGTTTCGATAGGTTAGGATTAGATAATCACACATTTATCACAACGAAAACGATTTTGTGTGATATGGGTGTGATAATCATGTGATATGTGTGTGATAATCATGTGATATCAATATCACTCGACTTGATCATGGTTTCAATGGGTTAGGTTAGACATTATCACAACGATTTCGGATGGTTTCGATAGGTTAGGATTAGACAATCACACATTTATCACAATGAAAACGATTTTGTGTGATATTATGTGATAATCATGTGATATGGGTGTGATAATCATGTGATATGAGTGTGATAATCATGTGATATGGGTTTCAAGTCGTCCATTCTAGATCGACAAAAATATGGATACTAACGATATGAAGAAAAGGTATTAAGAAAGTCGACTATCATGAACGATCAGGAGAAGAAGGATGAACGATCTGGAGAAGAAGGTTAGATAAGAAAACTAACCTGAGGAAAACGTGGAGACGTGGTCAACAAAAGGGATAATTATGAAATTGAAATAAAATAAAAATTATAAAAATTACTTAATTACGTTACTACCCTTATTAAATTATTTATATATAGTATAAGTTAATTTATTAATTAAAAAAAAATTGAGGTTATTGGATTGTTCTTGCATTCTCGTAAATCACAGGGGTTCTCGTTTGAACCTCCACCTATATATATATATATATAGTTACAGAAAAAGTGTATGTATATATAAACAAGTAATTAATAAGAAAAAGGAAATGGGAAAAGGAAAGCAAAAATGAGAAATGAAAGAGGATACCTGGAGATTGTTGTTGGAGATGTCCAACTTGTAAATGACCCCCAAATTGAGATTAGAAGTTAGAGGAAGACTCTCCAAACACTTTCCACTCAAATCCACAACTTTATTATGCATCACAACTCCTCCTCCTTCTTCTTCTTCCTCCTTTGAGTAATTGCTGTTATTTCTTCCAAAATGCTTTCTTTTTGGCTTCGAAAACTCTACCTTCATCATGCCTGCATGGTCACTATCAATCATCATGGTCATCTATACATATACATATAGATCTCTGTATCTATATATATATATATATATATATATATAAGTATGCCTGCAATACACAAAATCTGAAGGTTCAACACAACCAGATTATGTGTTTTTGTTAGAGAGAGAGAGAGAGAGATGAAGGTGTAATTTTGAGTTTTTTTTTGTGTTGAATGAGAACAAAGTGGAGAGATTGTAGTGAAATTTAAAGGAAGGGAGGGAGAGAGGTGTACGGATGAGGACGATACTAAATTTGTATACGTCATGGTGCCCACTCTCACAAGCATAAAACGAGGTCGTTTCGACATCAATAGCTTCATATATAGAAACAAAAGATCGTATTTAAATAATAATATAATTATGGTATATTATATTATAATATAAAGATTAGGTATTATGTAGTAAATTGAATATCATTGAATATTAATAGGAGGTTAGCATTGCAGTTGACCCCAAAAAGTTTGATTGGATTTTGAATATTAATATTTTTTTTATTAACTTGGATATCTAATCTGTTATACAAGTCGTTTAATTGCATGGTGACCACCTGTTTTGTAGATAGTCTGGAGTCAACACATTTGAACATCCGTGGCCATAAGAATTTTTTTTATTCCTACTTGTATTTGAATCTGAGATTATTTAATATTAATATTATCATAAATACGTATAAACTTCTTCTGTTTTGCATTATTTAATTTGTACCTAAATATCATTAAGAGCCTATTTGATTCACGGGACAAAATTAATTAAAAATACGTTCTTCAATATTTGATACCGTATTCAACATTTAAATTATTCCATTGAAACAACAAAACAAATGGGACCAAAAATACGAAATTATTTTACTACCATCGTGTGTGTATATATATATATATATATATACTATATTATAAAGCATTTGACAAAAACTGCTAAAAACTATTTTTTATGCATGAAGTATTATACATTGATGCATATTACTTAAAATTTCATATTACAAGTAAATTATGCACAAGTACAACTTA
>NW_020200875.1:63285-78813 GCF_001531365.2 Cynara cardunculus var. scolymus
TATATATATATATATATATGTGTGTGTGTGTGTGTGTGTGTGTGTGTGTGTGTGTGTGTGTGTGTATAGGTGGGTTATTATACAACCATTTACATTTGTACAATCAATACAACTCAATCTCAACCGTCCATTTAATTTGATGAACATGTGATTTTATAGAAGTTTTGATTGCTTCATAATATAAAGTATTGATCATAATTAATTAACTCTATTTATCTTCCATAAATATTCAAATCATAATAAATAAACTCCCATCATTTTTATAAATATTTCAATTAATTGGGTTGCATTGGTTGTACAAATAGACATGGTTTCATTTGAAATATATATATATATATATATATATATATATATATACCTATATATATATATAAATAAGAGTGTGTGTGTGTAAAGAGAGAAGAAAAATCAAAATACAAATCATTCAAGTACAAACATACAAATCAATCAATTAAGATATTTATGAAAATGACGAAGGTTCATTTATTATGGTTTGAATATTTATGGAAGATGATTAAAGTTCAGCAATTATGATCAACGTTGTATATTATAAAATAATCAATATATTTATGAATTGAAACCAAATATCCGTTTGATTAGATGGACAATTAAGATTTGTTTGTATGATTTGTAACCTGTGTTCAAAAAGGTGTGTCATATGCGTCTCTGCCATTACGATATGGCTCATAGCGTTTATGTAAGGTCGTGTGACTCACGCCATGGCTTCTTGAGACGTCGTTACGAAATGACTTATAGCATTTCTATAAGGTGTGACTCACATCATGGCTTCTTGAGATGCACCATGGCGTGCGTTTTCCAAAAAAAATATTTTTTTTATTTTTTATCTTTTATTGAAGTTGAGTGAGTTGTATCATAATGTTTTTAGTCATATGAAAAAGATCGCTCTTACTATGTGATTGTGCATCAAGATGAAATATTTGCCGATTTGAATGATATTGCCGAGATGGTGAAACAAAAAAGACGTATAACTTTTCCTCTACTAATATCAGTTATTGAAGCTAGTTTTGGTTTTGTCTGTTGCTATGGTGACAGTCGAAAGATGTTTTTCTACCATGAAGATTGTGAAGTCGGATTTTCACAACAAAAACGGTGATGAATTTTTGAATGTTGCATTGATATGTACCATAGAAAAAAAAAAAAAAGCATTCCTCAATGTTACAAATGATGATGTAATTAACGAATTCCAAAAGATGAAAAGCCATAGGCACAGTTATAAGAGGTAACTTTTTATCATTTTTAATAAAATTATGTCTTTTAATTAATTATTATTTTAAATAACAATAATTTTTCTAAATTTGCATAAATTTTGATATTTTTTGCAACTTGCAAATAAAATAAAAACAAGTGAAATAATGAAAATAAAAAGTCAATGACGAGAGAATGGTACGTAAAATACGGCCTCTTGTACTCTATATCTGACTCAGCTCTAATCCTAAAACGACGTCATCCTAATAAATTAACACCGTCATTTTCCTTGGAGCAAATTACGTTTTTAGTCACAGTGGTTTTTTGAGAATTTCTCTTTTTTCGTCCTCATAATTTTGAAATTACGATTTTCATCCCTATAGTTTATAATTCATTGTCTTTTTTGTGTTTATGATTTAAAATTTATTGTTTTTTTCATTATCATGATTTGCAATTCATTTCTATTTTAGTTCTTCAGACTTAAAAGTAGTGTTGTAAACTCAGGGATGCAAATATAGATAAATTGCAAATCATGGAAACGAAAACCAAAACTTTGAAACCACCAAAGACGAAATCCGTAATTTTTAACAAACCATGGGGATGAAAAATGTAATTTACCGTTTTCATTAATACATATATACCTAAATTACAAGTTTAGTCCTTGGTCTATACGAATTAGGTTGGATGGTTTATGACATTTATACAACTCAACCCAATTATGATTGTTTGGAAAAATCTCAACTCAACTCTTGTGAGTTGAGATAGGTTGGGTTGAGTTGACGGGTTAATAGTTACATAAATTTGATAAATGAAATGTTTTACAAGACTTAAGTTTATAGGACACAAATTGTTACAATAGTTTATAAGATGTTTTTGGACGTTTAAACAAATTTTATAGAACTTTTTTTTAAATAAAGTTTCGTATTAGTTATTTTATAAAACAATTTTGAAAATTATCATATAAACTCATCTATTTATAGGACATTTGTATTCACATTACACTTTTTCAAATAGTGTCGTATAAAATAACTTATACGACTCTTTATTTTAAAACGTTATAAAAAATTATTAAGATATCCAAAAGCGTCTTGTAAACATTTTGAGACAGGACACTTTTTTTTTGCCCTAGCTAGAAACTTTAGTACTAATAAGTATCATGTTATGACATTTTAGACGTCCTATAAACCTAATTTTGTTGTAGTGAGATATTATAACTATTAATTTTTTATTTCCACAAAAGTAAAACATAGGGATGGTGATTTGCCCCGACCAGGTGGGGAACCCGGTTCACCCGACCTGAACGGGGACGGAGATTCCCCGCTAAAACGGGTCCCGAGGTTGGGGATTCCCGGTAGACTCAAACTAGGGTCGGGGCCGGGGATCCTCGGTAGAATCAAACTAAGGGATATTCTTCATGGGGTTTGATCGAGGATTTATAGGGGTTGGACCAGGGACTGATAGAGGTTTGACCAGGAACGGGATGTTAATCCCCGTACCCGCCGGGGGATGTTACTAGAAACCGGGGTCGGGGATTACAAAACCCGCCCCATCCCCGCCCCGTTGCTATGCCTAGTAAAACATCAAATGAAAAATATTTAGACTGATAGATTCATTAACCAGATATATATCAATATCATTCATATTCTACAGCATATTCATTTTCTAATAATTTTGTCCTATTCCACTAAATTAAATTGTTATAGACTTTTTTCCTAAAAATGAATAGTTTAATTCAATATATATTTAAAATAATGTCTAGCTATTTGATGAAATGTCTAACATACTCCTTAATCTGTAAACCATATAATCAAGTAATGACTAAGGGGCCGTTTACAAAATTCTTACTCGGGTAAGCGCTTACCAAGTCACATTTCTTACCGAATGAGTATGACAAGGACTAAAAATCTTACCTGGTAAGAGTGAAGACAATAACCGAGAGTCTTACCCGGTAAGTGATGGCGACGACTCTTACCACAGTCAGCGCTTACCGGGTAAATTTTTATATATGTTGTTGTTATCCTAGACTAAAATCTACCTGATAAGTAAACGATAGAGTTGAATTTTACCGTTAAGCGCTTACCGGGTAAGTGTTTAGGTAAACGGCCCCTTAGCTTTGAAAATAATTGTTAATCTTTTATGATTTAAAACAAAAAAAAAAATTATATGCATTTAAATAAATTTATTGGATAAGTTGGTTAAAAGTCAATGTGTAATTAAGATTTTCAATAAACAAGTTTGCATTTTCAAATAAAAAAGTGTTGGTGTTCAAGATTTTGTGCATATGCTTTTAAATAATACATATTTTTTAAATAATTTGTTATTACTAGAAAGATACTCGCATAATACAGCGAGATTAATCTTGATTTTAGTGTTTTATTTTATTTTTTTGTCTCGATTAATGTTATAAAAAATTAAAAAAAATATATTGATATTAGTACCAAAAATGACTTTAAAATTTCTCTTTTTTTGTGTATTTCTTTAATTCGTTTTTTTGTTTAATAATATAATTTTTTTATCAAGATAATAATTAAGTATTTTGTTAGAACTCAATGATTATTCTAATTATATTTTAATTTTTTTAAATGAGATGTTTATCCTCTATTTGATTATGTTTATCAGCAGTTAGTTACACGAATTCAAACATGAAGCTCTAATAAGTTGTACTTACGCAAACTTTACTTGTAATCTTGATTTTTAAGTAACATGCATCAATAAATAGTATTTCATGCATAAAAATTGATTTTTAATAGTTTTTGTCAAATGCTTTATAATATAGTATAGATTATTATTATAAAATTATGTTTATTTTCATCCTCTGTCTATGTTTGATAAATTAATTAATAAGTAATTTATTGATTAATAAATTAGTTGTTAACTAATAATTTTGTATGTTTTTGTTAAAACTTAGTAGATGAGTTAAATAATAATATAAAATAACTAAAAGTGTATTGAAATTTAGATTATAGCAAACTAGCTGATAAGTAGCTCATAAACTAATCATTTTTGACAAAAATTAGTTGAAGAACGGGAAAAGAGTTTTGAAAAACTGAGAAGGAGATTGATTACGACGCTTGTTCTTACATTGTCATCTGGGTCAGGAGGTTTCAGGTATATAGTGATGCTTCTCAAAGTGGTCTTGGTTGTGTTCCAATGCAGCACGACAAAGTGATTACGTACGCTTCACGTCAGCTCAAATCCTATGAGGTGAACTACCCTACTCATAATCTTGAGTTGACAGCAGTCATTTTTGCACTCAAAGTATGACGTCACTATCTGTACGAAAAGACTTGTGATATTTTTACTGATCACAAAAGTTTGAAGTACATATTTACACAAAATATGTATATTGAGATTGATCTAGTGTAGCTTGGTGCACCTCATTAGTGTTGACATTCAATTAAGTTGATCGAAGGGTAGAGATATTTTATTACGCTTCTTATCGTAACTTCTCTTCTCAACGGAACCCGACCATATATATCTATACTATATTATAAAACATTTGACAAGAACTCTTAACACATTTTTTATACATAAAGTACTGTTTATTGATGTATATTTACTTAAAATTCAAGATCACAAGTAGAATGTGTATGAGTACATCTTATTAAAGCTCTATGTTTGAATTCGTATAATAACTGCAGATAAACATAATCAAATACATGATAAACATCATTTTAAATATAGAAAATCTAAAATATAATTAAGATAATCATTGAGTTCTAACAAAATACTTAATTTTTATCTTAAATAAATTATTTTATTAAACCAAAAATAAATTAGTTCGTTTTTAAAATTCAATTATATCATAATAAAAAATTGAATTAAAGAAAATACATAAAAATAGACCTTTTAAATAGTTGATACTAATATCGCTTATTTTTATCAAAATTTTATAATATCTTCAAATTTATATTTCATTCAAAAATAAAAACATTTTCTTTTTCTCAAAACCACGTAAAATCGATTATAACATTGATAGACCCAAAATATAAAACGAAACATTAAAATCAAGATGTATTTTGCTGTTTTGTGCGAGTACCCTTCTAATATATGTGTGTATGTGTGTGTGTGTATATATATATATATATAGAGAGAGAGAGAGAGAGAGAGAGTGTTTCAAATGCAATTCATCACATTTGTACAACTAATACAACCCAATCAATTGAGATATTTATGGAAATGATGAGAGTTCTTTTATTATGATTTAAATATTTATGGAACATAACTAAAGTTTATTAATTATGATCAATACTTATATTAGGAAACAATCTAAACTTTTATAAAATCACATATTCATCAAATTAAATGGACGGTTGAGATTGAGTTATATTGGTTGTACAAATGTAAAGAGTTGCATAATAACCCATATATATATATATATATATATAGAGAGAGAGAGAGAGAGAGAGAGAGAGGTGGGTTCCAGTGAGAATGAAAGTTTAAGTGAGAAGCATAAAAAAAGATGTCTACTCTAGGATGCACATTAGGATGAGATGCACCTAGATGTACCAGATCAATCTCCGTATCAAGCGCGACTCATAAGTGGTTTTGAGATTAAATGTCATCACGGGTCCAAATCCATTCTTATGTTTCACATTAACTCTTTTTCTCACACAATACTTTACATATTTATGTGTGTGTATGCACACACATGGACGTTTGCGTGTGCGAGTACAATTGACATTAGCAATTATCTTATTTTATGATAATAAAAAAATGGTCATAGATTTATGAGTAAAAAATTTATGTTTTTCTTCCCCATGGTTTATTAAAAATTACGAATTTGTTTATGTGGTTTGAAAATTTTGATTTTAGTGTTTATGATTTGCAATTCATTTCTATTTCCGTCCCTGAGGTCGAAACACTATTTTTAAGTATTAAAGACTAAAATAGAAATGAATTGTAAACCATATAGACAAAAAAAAAAAAAAAATTTAAATCACAAGAACGGAAAAGATCTAAATTATAAACCATAAGAATAAAATTGGGTAAAATGCATGAAACAACGACATATTTTCATAAATTTCTTTATTATAGCATTGCACTTTCAGTTTTTCTTATTACAACAATATACTTTCAAATTATTTTTTATTAGTGCATTGTACCTTAAATTGTTTTTATCTATTATAGCATTGATAACCTTTTGATTTAAATTTACCTATGATATTAGGGTTCCATGTTGTCTCACTGTCCACTTAGATTGTTCACATATATTATAACACTGAATGACATTTCTTATTACATCATTGTACTTTCAAATTATGTTATTATAGCATCAGCGGTTCCTATTACCACATTGTACTTTTAGTTTTAATATTTTATTATTTAAACATTGTACATTTAATCAAACATGTTTACCTAAATTTAGTATGTGTTTCTAAAATTTTAATATTTTATTATTTAGCACAATTAACCAGGTTTCCATATCATGTCATTATCCACATGAGATGTTCACGTATAAAATTTTGTTGAAGTACATTTCTTATTACAACATTGTACTTTGAGAAATTTTGATTTTACATATTATTTAATAAATATATTAAATAAATTAGAAAATTTCTAAATAATTCATTAATAAACCAATATTAAAAAAAAACTAGTCGAACACAACTTATCTCTCTAACATTTTTTTTAAAAATATGTATTTTTTGAAAAAAGAAAATAAGAAATTTTACAATTTTACAATTTTCTTAACAAAAAATATTTATCTTTCAAAAAATATATTATACTTGTTTAAAAAATTTATTTGACATATAAATATATTAAATTAATTAGATTTTTTGAATTATTCATTAAAATAAAAATATTAGAAAAAACTAGTAGAGTACAATTTATCTCTTTACATTTTAATTTTTTAAAAAGATATGTATTTTTTTAATAATATAAAATAAGAAGTGTTACTTTATTTTACAAACAAAATAGTGATCTCAAAAATAATATATCATACTTATTTAAGAAACGTTTAGTCTAGAATATTTAATTTAATAGGAAAAAGTTAAAAAAATTTGAAATGTCTCTTTTAAATAGTAGCAATGAAAATCATTAAAAATAATTTGAAAAAAGTTTTTTATTTTATTTTTTATTTGACCATATCATCAAAATGATACATCATATACATCACCTCATTTAAGCCAAAGAAAAAAAAAAAAAGAGCTTAAGCGGTTTAAAAGGTAACAGGTTATACATTGTTAAAATGGGTAAATTTTTCAAAGTACAATGTTTTATTAAAAAATAATTTGAAAGTGCATTACTTTAATGAGGTAAAATAAAAGTACAATATTATAATAAGAAAATTTATAAACTAGGTTATTATTTCATGTATTTAACCCGAATAAAATTATAATTTAAAAACCATAAAAAGGAAAATAGAAAATTCTAATAAACAACAAGAAAAAAAAAACTTAATTTACTATAGATTTAAAAGGACACGAGATTGATATTAGTGATTAAAATAAGGGTAATAAAAAATAATATTAGATTCTTTTGTAGAATAGGTTGAGCACTTAATTTACCAACTTTTTTTTATTATATTCCCATAAAATCGATTTTCTTCATTCATATGAATGTTACAGCTTTGTCTCATAGCTGTGAGGGTTATAGTTGACTTTTCGTGTTTATATAATATATATATATATATATATATATATATATATATATATATTAGGTTCGATCTCGTGTATTATACGAGGTGATTTGAAAAAATTAAATCATGTCAGGAACTTATCTTACAGATATGAATGATCATCGAAAGTACGATGCTACTTTAAACTTATACTCTTGAAATAACTCTGAAGTATAATTATGAAAAATGACTCTTCAGACTTGAATTTAGAAATGAAACTATATCAATAATTAGTTAAAATGAAGTTAACCCTACAATTAAATTAAATTTAGAAATGAAACTATATCAGTAAATTGAATTTAAACTTAGAAGTAAATTTAGAATGACTCTTTAAATTTGTACTCTTGAAATAACTCTAAAGTATAACTCTGAAAAATGACTTCAGACTTGTACTTTTGAAAAAACTTTGAAGTAAAACTCTTCATACTTTAGTCTCTGTATAGGCAAGCTAGAAGCTCTGCATGCACTATGCAAAGGCTCTGCATGGTGCTCTACATGGTACTCCGTTTGGAAAAAAAAGACTTCAGAATTCGGATGAGCTAACTCTGAAGAATGACTCTTCAGACTTGTACTCTTAAAATAACTCTGAAGTATAAAATCAGTCACACTAAATCAAAGTTCAAACTTCTAAGTCTAAAAAAACTTTAGAGTTCGGATGAGCTAACTCTAAAGAATGACTCTTCAAACTTGTAGAAGACTTCATAGTTCAGACTTCTTAGTCTAAAAAAAAGACTTTAGAGTTCAGACTTCTAAGTCTGAAAAAGAAGACTATAGAGTTTAGACTCTAGAGTTCGGGTGAGCTAAGTCTGAAAAAACAGACTTCAGAGTTCGGATGAGCTAACTCTTTAGAATGACTCTTCAGACTTGTACTCTTGAAATAACTCTGAAGTATAACTCTGAAAAATGACTTTAGACTTGTACTCTTGAAATAACTCTGAAGTAAAACTCTGAATAATGACTTCAGATTTGTACTAATGAAATAACTCTGAAGTATAACTCTGAATAATGACTCTTCATACTTGAATTTAGAAATGAAATTTTATCAATAATTAGTTAAAAAGAAGTTAACCCTAGATTAAAATTTAATTTAGAAATGAAACTATATTAATAAATTGAATTTAAACATGAAGATCAACCAGAGCCCGTCTGGTTCCTTTATAATAGATTGGAATATTTTTCCAAGGTTCAAATAAATAACCAGAAGCAAAGACATCCAGAAGCCAGACCAACTAGAGGGGCTCTAGCTTACAAGACCAATTCTAAGTCTTAGAGACTTATCTTCAAAGTCTAGATAAGTTTATTACAAGACTTGTACCCTTGAAATTACTCTGAAGTAAAATTATTCATACTTCAGAGCTCTGTATAGGCAAGCCAGAAGCTCTGCATGCACTATGCAGAGGCTTTGTATGGTGTCCGTTTGGAAAAGAAAACTACAGAGTTCGGGTGAGCTAACTCTGAAAAATGAATCTTCAAACTTATACTCTAGAAATAACTCTAAAATAAAACTCTGAAGAATGACTCTTCAGACTTGTACTCTTGAAATAACTCTGAAGTATAAAACCAATCTCATTAAATCAGAGTTCATACTTCTAAGTCTGAAAAAAAAAAAAAGAGTTCAGAGTTCAGAGTTCAGACTTCGAAGTTCGAGTGAGCTAATTCTGGAAAAGAAGACTTCAAATTTCAGGTGAGCTAACTCTGAAGAATGACTTTTCAGACTTATACTCTTCAGAATTGTAGAAGACTTCAGAGTTCAGAGTTCTAAGTCTGAAAAAGAAGACTTCAGACTTCTTTTTCTAAGTCTAAAAAAAAGACTTCAGAGTCAGGCTTCTAAGTCTGAAAAAGAAGATTTCAAAGTTCATACTCTAGAGTTCGGGTGAGTTATGTCTGAAAAAGCAAACTTCAGAGTTTGGGTGAGCTATCTCTGAAGAATGACTTCAGACTTGTTCTCTTGAAATAACTCTGAAGTAAAAATTTTCAGTAAATTGAATTTAGAATGAAATTAAATTTAGAAATGAAACTATATCGATAAATTGAATTTAAACTTAGAAGTAAACACTATTTTTTTCAGGAATCAGTTACCACACGAATTAATTAACCAAACAATAAAATCATTTGTATTCTAAATTAGAAGGATTGATTGAATAAGATGACACATGTCAATCAAATGAATATAATTGAACTGTTAATGTAAATGGTGTCTGGATATGTTCAAATGAGGCTAATTGAACCACTAATGTAAATTGTGTCTAGATATATGTTTAGACGGGAAAATAAGATAACCGACTCAGCAGAAGATGACACGTGTCACCCAAGTTACTTATTTATTAGATGTATAGATATATAAGATGATTTTAAATTAATTTCTTCTATTACTTATTTAATCTTCATTACTATTAACCTTTATATGTATTTAAAAGGAACAATAAAAAAGAATAAGGATTATTGTAAGACTTGAGTACTTTTAAATCTTGTATTATGATTTATTTTACTCATTTTATACTGATAAGAAAATACAAGATTAGAAAATGAATATGACTATAAGAACGAAGAGATTCGGATTTGATAAATAAAAAGTTGAATTGGCTAAATACGTTTTTCTTATTTTCTTTTCCCAAAAAGAAAAAGAAAACTGTCTATATAATAAAATACATCGACAGATAAATTTGTACGAATCATTATATATATATATATATATATTAACCTGGATATTCAACCCGTTATGCAAGCCGACTAATCCCAGGACGACCACCTGCTTTGCAGATAGCCCGGAGTCACCGCATTTGAACATCCGTTGCCACAAGGGGATTTTTATTCCTCCTTGCATTTGAATTGGGACCTCCTGGTGCTTTTGACATTTGGAGTCAAGCTCAAACCAATCAAACACAATCCTTGTGGTTACGAATCATTATATTTCAATTGACACTAATGAGAGAATGTAAGATTGATGGATGAAGATGGCTATAAGAAAGAAGCAGATACGAGTACGAATAATCTTCATCCTCCAATAGACCGGTACTAATAACAGTATAATCAGTATAATAACAATATATATTATAATTTAATTATATATATTCAATTCTTTAAATGAAATTAAAGATGTAATAAAAAAAGATCAAAAGGTCCGTTAGCTAATAGATTTAGTACATGTGGTTTAATGAAAATTATGACTATTGTCCCTCTCCTTAACTTTTGATTTCGTTAACTCAAGGGTATTTGAGTCTTTTAACCCTTTTCTCTTAGTTTTTTTTTATTATAACAAGAAAAGTGTATTGAATCTCCATCTTCTTCATAAAGAAGGAACATATGAGTAAGAACCCTAATTCAAATTCGAAATCACAAACATCAAACTCAAACAAAACCTAAATTTCAAACATAAATCAACCTAGATAAAAACAATAAATCAAATCTTAAAACTATTCTTAAATATTGTTAACAAAGGGGGTTGTTGGTTGAGAAGCGTTAGAGACTGCCAAACAGCCCCTAAAGGTGAAACAAATTGACAACTATAGTCATCCGAACTATAATTAATTTAAAATATAGACAAGAATTAGTAATGGATGATAACAATAATGACCAAAAATGTAATTTACTAAAAAATATAACAAGGAGTAACATAAACATGATCATTTCAAAAGAGGAATATATGTTCTTCTATATTTACATAAATAACAATCTACTTTCATTACATTTTCAATTTACTCACTCAATTTTCAATTTGCAAACAAAATCATTCTAAGGGGCTGTTTGTGATTGTTTATTTGAAACAACTTATATTTTTCTACAAAAACATTTATCAACTTATTATAAGTTATAAAGGTTTAACTTTTTCAAAAACTCTTTATTACCAGTTTGGCACTAGTATAAGTTGTTTATCCAAACACTAAAAAATACTTATTACTGATGTCATACCAAAATAAGTTAATAAGTTATTTTTATAAGCAATCTCAAATACCCCCTCATGTTTGGAAATTGTTATAAAAATCATCCAACTTTTAAAAACCATTATATAACATTTTATATTTTTTTCAAAAAATAAAATGAGTGTTTTGTTATACGTAGTTTTGATAATATATATATATATATATATATATATATATATATATGTTTAAGTTATACAAGTTTTTAATTCAGGAACACTTTTGAGATATTTAAACTTAGGGGTCGTTTACCGAAATGCTTACCCAGTAAGCACTTACCGTTAGAAGTTATCACTATAATTTATTTTATCAGGTAAGATTGTAGTACATTAAAATGATATCGTATGCAACAATTTATCCGGTAAGCACTTGTCCGGGTAAGAATCGACACCCTCACTTACCGAGTAAGACTCTCCATCTTTATCATTACTCTTACTAGGTAAGATTTTTAACCCATGTTATGTTCATCAGACAAGGAAAATTACCCGGTAAGCACTTACTAAATAAGGATTTAGTAAACGACCCCTTAACCTACTCCAAGAAGACTCGTTAAGATATTTATAAATCAATTATTATTTGTATACCATTTTTTATTGAATGTGTGTTCAAGCAATAAAAACGAGATAAATATACATTTAATTTAATTGGTAATTATTACTTAATTTATAATTTTATATTAATTTAAGTTATAAATTTAAAAAAAAATTGAAAAAATAATCATAATTTGTCATTATAATTAAAAAGAATAGTTGACTAATTTTAATGACAATTTGATAATTTTATATTTGTTATCTTATGATAAGTACGGACAAATATCTCTAATTTTATATGATTGTGGTCATTATCTTGTATTATTTTCTAATATTTTAAAATCTACATCATTCATTGGTTTGAAAAAAACCAACGGTTGGATGGGTTTTTGGTTTAATATTATTCCAAATCTACACCGTTCATTGGTTTCAGAAAAATAAACGTTTGGTAGAGTTGTAAGTTGTCGGTTTTTGTATTATCGAATCTCTTTTTAATATCTTGGTTTTAACACGTCGAGTCTTCTTAATTCATGGTTTATACGAACCCCCTCGACATAAACCGAACTAGGATTTAGACTTGGTCTCACCAGAACGGCAACTAATCAGATCTAAATTCAGATATAATGTTAAAATAAATAGAGTAAAAAATGATGGTATCTAATTGGTTTGAACTTGAGATCCAAAGGTCAAAAAGTCTGGAGTTCCTAGATTCAAATCCAATGAGAAATAAAAATCATTTTATAGCCACGGAAGTTCAAATGCGGTGACTTCTGACTACCCGTAAAACAGGTGGTCACCATAAATTAATCGACTCATATATCAGGTTCAATATCCAGATTAATAGTGATTAATCTTATATGCATATTTATTTGGAATTGGTACCTCATTGGCTTATACTATATTTTGCACTTTGCTAAACTCCACTTTTGGTCCCTGCGGTTTACCTTAAGATCTAAAAATAGTCCTTGTGGTTCCATAAATACATAAATAGTCGCGGTATTTTGATTTTTGCATTTTCCCTAATTTTGCTAGAATGGACATTTTGGTTTTTTTATCCATTGCCCTAATTTCATTTAAACAATTAAAAATTATAGTTTATATTATATTACATTATTTGTATAGAAGAAGTTTCAAACACAAACCATACAAATCTTATTATTAAATAAATGAGATATTTATGGAAGATGATATAAAAGCAAATATTCATTAGGGTAGATGTAGGGATGCTTTAAAACCCGACCAATCCAATAAACCCAAGCCAACCCAAAGCAAAATAACTCAACCCGAAGCAATTTAATGTCTAATCGAGTTGTAAAAAATTTAAACCGTAGGTATTGGGTTGATATTGAGTTACTATTATTTGAACTCAACTCAACCTGATTAAACTGATAACCTTTTTCTTCTTGGATTTAATATGATTGTTGAGTTTCTATTACTATGTATATTAGACAATTACACTATTATGTACCCTCTTCATATACATGTATTTTTAATTTATTTTTCATCTATATATAACTTATTTGTATATATGTTCAGTAACTGTGAACATATAGATGTAAATGTGATATACGTAAGATTTAAGAAGTATGGATAAGTTGTATCAAATGGTTGATGATGAAAAAGAAATTATGAGCAGAGAAATAACATATTCAAAGTTAGAAGAATATTTTTAATGTACCAAAGTATCAACCCAACCAACCCGTACGGTTTGGGTTGGGTTGGGTTGCATTTTGGTTTGAATTGGGTTAGGTTAAGATTTTTCAAATCGCAAGCATTGTGTTGGGTTGTTCAAATGTATTCAACCCGACCCATAAACACCCCCTAGGTAGATGGATGATTAATATTGGTTTGTATTTGAAATCTTCTTTATTTGTATATCATATATATAGAGAGGGGGTATTCAAATATAACCATTACAATCTTACAACCAATCTTAACTGTCAATCTAGGTTAATGTAAATTTCTGAAAGTAGCCAAGAAAATGGTCAGGAAAACAGCTGAGGATCGACGAGGAAAACAGCTAGGAAAAGGATTAGGAGAACGGTCGGCGAATAGTCAGGAGAACAGCCGGGAAATGGTCGATAAACGGTCGTAAAACAATCGGGGAACGACTAGAACATTCGTGCAGCAAAAACATAAACAAGCACAACCTAGCCCACAACCTAGCAGGCAAGGTCACGAGTAGCCTTCAGAGCGTTTTCAAGGCCCGATTTTTCCAGGTTTTTGCCCATTTTTCATCCTCTTCATCATCTCTCGATTTGAGGCGATTTGGGATCATTGGAGGTCATTTTTTGGGAGCTTTTTGGATGGAAGGTTTATCATGGGGATTAAAGATCTTTTGGTGTACGGTTTCATATTCTTGTTGCAGTTGTAGTTTGGAAGTTGTTGAGTAAGTTTTTAGAAGCAAGTAGTTGGAGAGCTGAAAGTTTGAGAATAGGTTTCGTAATGTAGTACTTTTATGTTCCAAGTTCTTTTTATTTAAGTAATATTTTTGGCATTTTACATTCTTTAAATTCCGTTATTTACTTTCAGTTATTTAATTTTCATCATTTACTTTTGTGCACTTACTTTTTGTTCTTTGCATTTTCTTGCAATTTATTTATGTTGTGAATAGCTAACTTTTTTGGCTTAGGTGTGAGACAAGGGGTGAGACTTTAAACAAGTGGACATCGTTTCGCGATAATGATATTTCACTATTTTATTTTATGTTTTATAAAATATAAAACACTTTTTGACATGTTCATCACTTTGAAAAATGTTAAAGTGTCGTGGTATTAGGAATAAGCCACTAGAATGCACATTAATTTGAATGTTATGAGAAGTAGACTTGTAAGATTTGCTAACAAAGAAATTTGTTATCCATGTTTTTTCGAATTTTTAGTATGGAATTTCAGTTCCATATATGGTGGAATTTGAATTCCTTGAGAATTCAGTTCCCGTGTGGCCATGCATTTACTCCAATCCATTCCATTGAAACATGACTGTTTTCGCTCCTACTGTCACCATCATCTTTGCGATCATTGTTGCCAGCACACCAAAGCCACCGACAACAACAAAGTAATATTATTATTTATTTTATAATTATATAGTACTAGTCTTTCCCACCGTACTTTGCACAATGATGAATTTGGTTTAGTTAAAAATTATGTAATATTTGATACTCTCTCTCATTGATTTGATGATAATCCTTTTTACCATTTGAAGTATTAGGTGGCGTTTGTTTTTTAAGAGGTGCTGAAGTCTGAAGTCTGAA
>NW_020200875.1:80519-82797 GCF_001531365.2 Cynara cardunculus var. scolymus
ATATATATATATATATATATATATATTTAAACATCATTCCAAGATCACAAGAAAGATTCTAATTTCCAGCAGATTATTATAGCACAAAGAACACTCTCATGTTTTGTGGGGTTGTAGAAAGAGAGCTCAGAATACCCCTGTTTTTATTCATTGTGCTTCTGGTAATTAATTGGTTATATCCTTACTACAATGGTCAAACAACTGGTTATATCCTCCTTTAAAACCAGACCCAATGCGCCTGTTTTTTTTTTCCTAAAATTAAACGATATCGTCAAGTATAGATTTTCAGACCCAAAAAACATCAATTTCAGCATGCAAACAGCAACAGCGTGCAAACAGATTGAATTCCAAATTCATATAGCACATAACATAGAATACTATAGTTCCTCTCATGAAACAGAATCAACCATGATTTGTATTGTGTAAAGACAACACCAACTGCAAGTTCATTGTGTTTTATAAATCAAGTTCATCGTGTTTTATAAATCAAGATTCAAGCATTCACATTCCACTCTTTTGATTCTTCATCAAAAACCAGACTCACACGCTGAATTTCTGGATCAAAACATGAAATCCCACAAAAACCAGACTCTGTTTTCATGTTTTCCTGCATATATGTTTTCATTAACATGATGAAATAGGGGCTGTTTTCTACTCTGTAAAGTCCCCTTATACCAATTGGTTCCTCTTGTTTTATAAACACATGATGCTCAATACATGAATCTTGTTTTATAAACATACGATGCTCACACACACGATACTCTGTAGGATTAACAGACCAAATAAAAAAACCCCTTATAGGAGGTAAACCGTGGGGTTCACATACAAAAACCCTTATAGGAGGTAAACCCTAAACTTGAGAGAAGCGGGCAAAACAGAAATTAACCAAGCAAGAGAAAGAAAATCGAGAGATAGAGAGCTTGAGAGATCGAGATGCATACCTTAAATCGAGTGATGGAGAGGTACAAGACGGTAGGCGAGAGCTTGAGAGAGAGATCGAGAGGTAGAAGACGGTCGGCGAGAGCTTGAGAGAGAGAGAGAGGTAGAAGACGCAGCGATGGAGAGGTTACGGTCAGAGAGCAATCGAGAGGTTGAATGCGATTCAATCTAAAGCTTGAGAGAAGCGGCGATGGAGAGGTTAGAGAGACCAGATAGGCGATTCCCAAAATAAGAGGTTTTCAGCGTTTATTTTACCTCTAAATAATTCAGACGTATTCAGAGCTTTTAAGCTCTTAATTGAAAAAAAAACAAACACCCTTAATACCCTAAGGTCTGACCGATTCAGACTTCAGAGGGTATTAAGAGGTTTTTTTAAAAAACAAACAGCCCCTTAGTGTTTCTGTCTTTTCAATTCCAGCGATCATTATTGAGTCTGTTCAGTGATCGCTAAAACATGCATTGTAAATCTTACAGCGACAGCGATACTTCAAGAAGACAGAACTCACACCAAAGAACCTTCAGTGAATGTCGAAGACTGAAACTGGAGATTAGTGACTGGCGCGTTCGTGATCTGAAGCGGTATTCAGTGATTACAACTTTGTCAACATATGTGTGAAGATTGCATAAGGCTCAATGAATGCTGAAGAGACCTCCAGCGTTATTCCAACATTCAGCGATYAAATGAAGCTTGTTATGCAATATTGTTTTTGTCTTGTCCTTCCACACACAAAGGACAAACATATACCCTTTCAAGAGTATAGTACAGCACGGAGCCGACTAGTCGACTCAAGTGCCCACCAACTCTACGAAACGATGTCTGCTCATGAATAGACAATTGTACTATTCACTGTAGCAAAGGACAAGCTTTCTTCTTAAAGTTTGATGCATGTTCCAACCCTTTTGATTTGCATTTAATGCAATGGGTATAAATAGTTGAGTACTTTTTCCATGCAAAATACACAAAGAACACTCATCTATCTAAAGAACACATACGCTTATCTTCAAGCAAGTTAGAATCCCTTTCAAGAATTCTAAAGTTCTTACCCAAGAATAATATCCTCCTGTTTAATCTTTTCGGCAAATTTTTTCTATTTGCTAAGTATATTTGTGTGTAATCTTAGATTGTTTTAGATAGGTTATCTTTACCTTTATAATTTCCGCAAACAATCTACAAAAATCTGTATTGATCCTTCTATATCAATATATATTTTTAAATACGAAAGTTTTACGTGTTTGTATTAATCCCCCCCCCCACATTCTACAAATTGTTCGTCTAAAACTCTTGTAGACTCGGCTAGGACCAACAGTAATAGAATTAAGATGAAAGTGATTCGTTGAT
>NW_020200875.1:83972-104579 GCF_001531365.2 Cynara cardunculus var. scolymus
AAAACTCTTTTAGATTTATGACCAGAGCTTCTGGTTCCTCAATCCAGAACCTCTGGTTCAAAACCAAAATATTTATAAAAGGCTTTAAGTTTAACAAGAGCCTCTRGTTCCTCAATCCAGAGCTTCCAGTCTAAAATCAAGACCAACCAGAGCTCCTCTGGTCTATTTTTCGTAAAAAGAATCCAAGTATAAAAACTCTCAAAATGACTTTTATAAAGAAAGTTTAATACAGAGCTCTTATTTAGAAAGATACAGAGCCTCTGTATGCGGAAGCCTTATTTTAAAAGCAGAGCTCTGTATCTAGCGGATACAGAGCCTTTGCACAAAAACCCAATTTTAATACAGAGCTATGTATTTAACAAATACAAAGCTTCTGTGCGATAGACCAATTTTTGATACAGAGCTCTGTATCTAACAGATACAGAGCTTCTGATTTTCACAATCGACTATGCAAAAACACTTGCATTGTTTTCAAACACTAACCAGACCCTTYTGGTTATTTAAAATAAATACCAACCAAAGCCCTCTGKTTCCTWGACAGGTATACCCAGAGCCTTTGTGGTACCTCTGGTTCAACAATATGATCAAAACAGTTTTATCCAAAATCCATGACCAAGGGCCATATTTTTCCCAATCCATAACATCAATACTATCATCTCTAATAAGAACAACATCTCTGAATCCTCAAATCACTAAGAAGTGAGAACTCCAATCTGTTGTATCCTAAGAGACATAATAGCAATAGTTATACCATGCACACACAACGACCATCCTTATTATATCCAGAATCCCCATCATAGCAACAGCTATCACAAACCACACACGACCAACCTTATTTCCCCTGAAAATCATATGAAGTATTTCATCCAACTAACAGGCTGCGGTATTCCTGTTAGAGTGAACCTGTTCATAGTTTCATCAAAATCTGGTTCCCCCCCACAGGTTTATATTTCAAAACCTGATTGAACCATAAGAACACTCATGTTCTTTCCAAACAGCAATTATGGTTCCCTCCACATGTTTATATTTCAAAACCCGATTGAATCATAAGAACACTCTTGTTCATAAATCATGGTTGTTTAAACTCATTTAGATCCTCAAAACAGAACCATAGATCAATCTGTTTTAAAAACACCATCTACCTTCTGGTTACCATAAACAGCAGCCAAAAACAGTAACAGCTTAACAGCTGTTTGAAACCAGTTTAACATCTTCCAAATTAAGATCAAAACAGTTTATACCACAAACACATGAGGAGTTTAATTTCAAAACCACTCACCTTTCCAAAACAGATTCTGCAGCAAACAACAGCTTTTAATATGAAACAAGTTCTGTTAAAAACAGCTTCTGTTTTAAAGTCTTTGATCAATCAGCTTTTTGCACAAAAATTCCACACTCTTCTTTCCACAGAAATTCTTTGAGATGCAAATGGTAAGGGAGGATTCTTATCACATTTCTCTTTTAATAGCCACACACAGGTGGTTTTTAGAAAACAGACGGTGGAAATTTACTTCATAGACAAGCAAACACAAATACTTGGTCAAAAAGGCTTCTTAACAACATCATCATACAAGCTGCTTACCAAGGTGCTTGTATGTTGCTTCCAATTATGTGGACATAAATCATTCAGCAGCATCATACAAGCTGCTTACCAAGGTGCTTGTTTGCTGCTTACAATTATGTGGACAGAAATCATTCACACCACACACATATAATCAATTTTATTTAGCATGCATAATCACATACTTCCAATTAATTCATGCTTATTAACACATAAACACATAATGTACCTTAACCCAATATGTCTGAAAGCCTGGTTATCACATTCTTCTTCTATTACTTTGATGATATTTGACATTGAGATATATTGATTTATTAATGGTATATAAGTTTATTTTATTTTTTTTAATACATATTAACATTTTAAGAGGGTTGGCCAAATTAAACGAACTCCATTAGTTTGAATGGCCAGTCAAAATGAGCCAACAACATGAGTTTAGATGATCGGTTTAAGGGAGCCTACCCTATTAGTTGTCACAAAGGCATCTCAACCAGTTTTCAATACATACCATTCATTATCAATCTTTCATATCTCCATCAATATGATATAAAAAAAACTCAACTATAATTTAAGAAACGAAGATTACTCAACTATTTGTGTACAACATCAATCTTTGTCTTGTGTTTGTTTACTATTATACTTTAGTTTATTTTTAACTTTGTGTTTTGCATGATATTTTACCAGCGTTTCACACTATAATTTTACCATTTGGTTGATTTTGATTCCACCTATGGTTATAGATTTCAAAACATCAATCACTTCTTTATATATCATTTATCTTCTTCTAAATTATCATCTTTCCACCAATGTGGGATGATGAAACTCAATCTTATTTCAAGATGATTGATATTTTTGTGAAACGAATAATTTGTTTTCAGCTTTGTGTTTTCCCGTCTAAACATGTATGTAGACACAATTTATATTAGTGGTTCAAAGAGGCCTATTTGGTTGACATCTGTCCCTGTAAACATAACTGATTTCTATACGAAAAGTCTGGATTTCCATTCCTCAGACTTATAAGTCTGATCTCTACAGACTTTTTCAGACATAAAAGTCTAGGAAATCCAGAGTTGCAAGTCTGAATTTAACTCTGAAGTGTCTTTCAGACTTGTAGGAATTCAAATGAAGTAAAATGCTAATCATGACTTCTTCATCTTCGATCTGTCGACCTTAACCAAGATAGGAACTGGATTGAAGATGGAGGATGTTACCTTCACTCCTCATCACAGTATCATAGAAGCGTGACCAGAGATGGTGGTCTGAATGAAATCAACCGCCACTAGATTCAACATGATTAGAGATGAGGAGCTGGATATGATTCTCTATACAAACCCAAATTCGAGACTGAGTTTGTCGACTTGAGGAGGATATCTCGGTACAACCCACCCGTTTCCCTCTTTTTCTCGACGAACATCACCGGCCCTGTACTTCCTCCCTCTGCTCAAGGACTTTTTGCCTAAAAAAACCTAAAACTCCGAAATAAACCTCCTCATCTTCATCCCCAAACACCAACGTTTCATTTTCTTGTGTAAGATCACTATTCATAATCCAAAATAAAGGATCGATGCACGAGTCAAGTTTTGGATCAATGGGCACACTTTGTAAGTTATTTGTATTTGATTTTGATTTAGGCTTACGATTTACATGATCTTTGTGTAACAATTTTTTGAATCAATGTGTATGTTCTTGAGTTTGATTTGAACTCCTCTTCAGAGTTGAAGTTCAGAGTTACATTTCTGAATTATAAGAAGTCAAAATTCTTGTGATTCAGAGTTATGCTCATAGATATTTTCTAGACTTAGAAGACAACTCTGAATTTCTCTTATTCAGAGTTAAGTCCAGAGTTATTTTCCGGCCTAACAACAGAACTCTGAAGTATTGTGCTTCAGAATTAATGTTCAGAATTTTTTTAGACCTGAGGAAAAGTCTCAACTCAATTTTCTCATTTAAAATACTCTGTGTAATACACAGGTTCGAATGTGTGTGTGTGTGTGTGTATATATATATATATGTGTGTGTGTGTGTGTGTGTGTGTATGTGTGTGTGTGTATATTGATGAGTCAAGCCTCATGAATTGAAATAATGAATCACATTCTTCTTTCTTACATGCACCTCCTTATTCCAATCTCTTACCCTTTCACCAACATCTAAATACTAAATTCACAAGTTATCACCTTAACCCAATTGGTACTTTATATATATAATAGTAACCGTGAGATCCAATCTCAACCACAAATCAATAGATAAATTAGGAATTTTATAATTTTGGTAATTTTTAATTAAAATTTTAATGAAAGGACAATTTGGGTATTTTCTCTCCTCTCTTCTCTCTCCGTCCCCGTCTTCCGGCCTCCGGCTACCGTCCTCCAGCCTCCGGCCACCGTCCTCCAGTGATACCACATTGTGATACTCAAACACATATAAAATGCATTGTGATACTACTGTGTTACATATCCGAACGACCGCACAAACGACCACAGTGTGATACCCAATCACATATAAGATGCATTGTGATACCACTATGGTATCACCGGAGGACGGTTGCCGGGAGACAGAGAGAGAAGAGAGGAGATAGGATAGAGAAGAGAAAATACCTAAAATGTCCTTGCATTAAAATTTTAATTAAAAATTACCAAAATTATAAGTTTCCTAATTTATCTATTGATTTGTGGTTGAGATTGGAACTCACGGTTACCACAAACTAATTAATTCTCATTTGATTAGTCCCATATATATATATATATATATATATATATATATATATATATATTGTTGTCATTCCTCGTTATTTTATTACAATTCAAAAGTTATATTCTGAAAACCAAACGAACAAATTTCAATTCTCAGTCAACCAAACACATAGGCAAATCTAATTAAATTTCATTCTAATAATAGATGTCAATTTTCATATGAACCAAACGTCACACGAATAAGATATACTAACTTTGTTCGGTTTTTCTACGAACACCTAGTTAATTCTGGAAGCTACCCTCTCTTCCAAGTAGATTTAGAAATTTGTATTTTAATTTTTTTCAACTTCTTTAGATACATTTTGAACATATAAAAGAAAGTCATAACAATTTAATGGTAAGTGAAAACCAAACCATGTTATCTTATTGGATGAATATGGTAAGAACCAAGAATTTTATTTGGTAAGAGCGACACAAGGATCAAGAGTCTTACCCAGTAAGTGAAAACGACGACTCTTATCACGGTAAACGCTTAACGGGTAAATTGTTGCATATGATACCATTCTGATAGACTAAAATCTTATCCGGTAAGTAAATGATAGTATTAAATTTTAACAGTAAATACTTATCGGATAAATGTTTGATAAACAGCCCCTAAAACTCATACGATGTCAAAATACCAACTAGTGACAACACTTGTGGTCAAAGACCATGAGGTTGACCTAAAAGTTGTTTATTGTTCATGAAGCATTTTTATGTTTATTTTGAGTTGTTAATTGTCAAATAAATTAATTAGAGAAATATTAATTTTCAATATTTTTGTGTAAGAATTTTTTAACTTTTATTTAACCTTACATATACTTCGAGAAAAACCCAGAAAACCTGTGCTTAGAATGCAAAAACGTCCAAGAGTGACATATCTGCTATCTTCATCATGTCAAAACAGTTAAAATGGTAAAATGAATTTTATCTGTGGCATCTAAATTTACATTAAAAGTAACATTAAACTTGTATTTTGATGACATGACATAATAATACCACGTGAAAGTATAACAGTTAAACATAAGGAGAAAATAACTCTGTATCTAGCCATGTTCCTTCCTCTGCAATTTCTTCCAACTCTTTTTTGACAAATTTTCAGTTATACGACTTGTTTCTTTTTTTGACGTTAAAACCTCTTACCTTTCTTTTATTAGACAAAGGTTGACTCGTCTTTTATTAGCCTCTTATTGACTTCCATTATCGTCGTCTTTTTGTTCATTTTCCATAACAATTAATTACATATAATATATACATATATAGAGACAAATGTTTCATGGGCAGGACGACCAGCTAGGAAATACGGGCTTGAACAATCATCATCGAGAAAATGGATGGACCCGGGTTTGTTCGTTAAAATTAATGGGCGAACATGAGCAATGTAAAAATAAATATGGACAGGCCAGTCCGGTCCATTTATGTTTTATAATTAATATTTTTTACCATTAATTAAAAATTATAATAGTATATTTTAAACTTAAATTATTAAAGTTATAGGATGAGAATCGAGACTTTTTGGTTTTTCTTGAGAACCCAAAAGGCTCCACATTATCTTTGTTAGCATCCTTATGTCAAAAGTCACAATCGATCAACAATAGATAAGGTCAGTAGTTGCTTAAAGTTTTAACTGCAACGGTGTTTTTCTTTTACTTTTTGGTTCACATTTGTTAATTAAAAGTTACACTTTTTAGGCCCGTTACCCATGGACAAGCCCGACCCGTTTATAGGATGGAAAATGGCAAGTTGTCAAACACGAAAAAAAAAAGTTTGGGTTTACAATATTAGGCTCGTTGGATAAAAAAGAGCCTACAAATATTCACATATATATATATATATATATATATGTGTGTGTATTCATAATAAAATACAATATTCTTTTCGAAATTAAAATAGAAATAATTTTATTTCCAATAGTTTTGAAAATAATTACCATATTTATTTTATTATAGAATTTCATTATAAATGTATTTGTTATTCATCGTTAATTGTTATAAAATAAAGAGTAAACTCCAATTTGGGTCCTTGACCTTCAGTAAAAAGTCTAAGGTGACGTTTGTTTTTTAAGAGGTATTGAAGTTTGAACTCTGATTTCCCTTTTCTGATTTTTAAGAGATGGTGCTGAAGTTTAAAATCTGAATCAGTCAGACTGTTTGTTTTTACGTATGATGTCTGAAATATGAATCAGTCATATTGGTTACAACAATGTTATATTTCAAGATTTGTATTTCTTTCTTTCAAGATTTTTGTCAAATGACAAAAACAAAGTTTTCCTTATGGAATAAACTACTTGTACTGGTCAAAACCTCATGAATCACGTTGACTAGATGGACATAGAAAGCTTTTACAATTTTACTAATCGAATTTTCAGATTTTGATTATATATTATGTTGGTCGTGAGGAGAATCGTGGATCATTGTAAAATGGGTCACCGGCAAGAAAGAGTTGATTTGAGAGGTATTAAATGATAGATTTATGATTTATCACTTAAAAATTCAAAAAAAGGAAACATCATTTAAGCTCTTATTTTGAAAAAAAAAAAACAAACAGTCTGAAAATGGAAATGTCTAAACGATTCGGACTTAAAGAGGTAATTAAGAGAAAATTTCAAAAAAAACAAACAAGGCATAAAAAATGGGATCTGAACTTTGATAAGACTTGAAATTATTTTTGCGGTTTTGATTTTGCTCTAAACTTGTCAAAATTCAGATCCTACTTTCAGACTTTTCACAAAACTTCAAAGACCAAAATTGGAGTTTACTCTAGATACAAATTTTGGTTTACAACTTTTTTATTTTGTAGTAATACATTTAGAGAGTGTTTGGGATTGCTTATTTGAAACAACTTATACTTTTCTACAAAAGCACTTATCAACTTATTACAAGGAAGAAGGGTATAACTTCTTTACAAACTATTTATTACCGGTTTGACACCGATATAAGTTGTTTATCCAAACACTCAAAAGTGTTTATCACCGATGTCACGCCGGAATAAGTAAATAAGTTGTTTTTTATAAGCAATCCCAAACACCCCCTTAACATATTTAAATCATCTTTGGTAATAATTTTCTAATGGTAATTGTAGGAGCCACAATAGGAATCCAACAAGCAACATGACTTTATCAAAGGGTTACCAGTACAATTCATCTGGTTTAAATCTCATCAAAAATGAACAGTGTGCTTGAGTATTTTTCCATATGTAAGTATTATAAACTAAAAAACAACAAGACTTTGCTGGGATTCAGCAACAATAATGCAAGAACTTGAAATGAAGTCAAGTAAGTTGAGGAAAAGAATCCTCAAGGAACTTGTGATAATGGGAACAAAGTTCAGACTTTTTGATATTTGGTTCATACAAATAACCGATCAAAAACGAGAGCCACGGGCCTTACCGGTTCTTTAGAATCACTCTTCATCCGAATAATTGAACTTTATGGAATGCGATTGTTGATCAATTAGACCTCCTCTATAGCTTCCACGCTTCTTCTTTGTCTTCTCATGCCGAAAGTCCCTGCAGAAAGAGACACCCCAATGAAAATCAGTTTCTAGGACGCAGCAGTGCTTAGAAATCCGACCCAACTGAAGAAAACCGATATGGATTGATCTCAAAGCCCGTTTACGATATGCGGGCTGAAGGTTGGATGGTTCAGATGTTGAGCTTGGCAACCCAAGCTCGATTCAACAACCCAGCTATTAACCCATAAAGTTTTAACGTCGTCTATATTGTTCTGCTAAGTTCTAACCAGATTTACAAAATAATTTCCTTTTTATGTACTTTGTTTTTTAATTGAACACTTAAATGAAGTCTACAACTATGTTCGGCAAATCTAGCGGATGGCTAATAGCTAATAGTTGTTCGGCGTTAGCCAATGAATTAGTCATTTGGAATTAAAAAAACTAGCTGATAATGTAAAACTACCTAAAAGGGGTATTAATGTAAAATACAAGAAGCATTAATGGGGAAAATGACAAAAAAAATGCCCAATAAACCTATGAAGTAGCTTTTCAAAAAACTAGCTTATATAGCTAGTTCATGACTTTCCGAACGGGGCTTTTTTTTGGTAAGCTCAAAAAATAAGATGGTGTATGGTCACCAAACATGACCTAGGGCTCCTAACTACATGATTTCCTTATGTTAAATTATGGTACAAAATAGTTTCTATAATTTCATAGACAATTTCCATATTTATTGCTTTGTTGTTCGGGTTGGGTTCCAATGAGAATGGAAGTTATGGTGAGAAGTGTAAGAAAGGATCTCTACCTTTGAATCAATACGATCAACACTAATGTGATGCACCGAGATGCACCAGATCAATTCCCGTGATAAGCGCAATTCATGGGGTGGGGGTGAGATTAAAAGTGATCAAGGGTACAGATCCCTACTTACGCTTCTCACTTTAACTCCTATTCTCACAAGATCCTTCGTCTTGTTGTTCAGGGTATTTTACTTGACTATTTATGTCAGTATTATTATATAAAGTATCACCCACATAATTTATATAACTCCTGACCCTCATTGATCAATATTAGTCTGACCATGGTTGACAAATTGACACATCCAACTGCCAACTTTTCCGGGTCAATGAATGGTCCAGGTTCTATAACATTTTGAAGTAGGAACTTAGTGTGAAGGAAACAACTGTACCTCCCCCTCACTTGACCTAGAACTTCTTGTGCTTTAGCACCATAACCGATATCTGCGCCATCCTGCAGTAAGCAATTTAAGATCGTTGGTGGGGAATAGAAGTCTATTTGTTTCTTAACAGCATCAAGCGACAAAGTTTGTGCACAATAGGGTAATCATTACCTTTGCCCAATAAGAATTATCTTGCAATTTCTGGTGAGCAAATTCCACTTCATCAATTTTCACCCTTTGAAATGCATTTACTGTCTTTGGCTGCAAGAACACCATTTATCAAAACAGTTCTTTATATACTCAAAATCCCCATTATGATTATATATGTATATATATATATATATATAGAGAGAGAGAGAGAGAAAGATATATATATATAGAGAGAGAGAGAGAGAAAGAGACAGCATGACACAAGGACGAAAATCATGTGTCATCACATCCCCATCCCACCCCATTTACATGCTTACATTTCCAAATTCTTGGTTGTCATAATTGGTGCAGAGGATGGCCACCTTTAGAAGATGAATAGGATCAAACCAAAAGACTCCTAAACTATTTTGGGGATCAATGGTAATCGAACATTATGAATAAACTATACAATCATCAAAGGTGGTCCATTTCAGAGATATGGTTCCCCCACCACACCCCAACGTAAAAAAAAGAACACCAAATACAAGTGTAACTGGCAATTCGAATCAATATTGGAAAATAATTTAAGGAAATGGTAAACATACCTCAGCTGAATCTTTACAATGTTTTTTTGTGGATTTCTGGGCACCTGACTTTTCTCCTCCATTAGTTTCAAGTTTCCCATTTGCCTGTCCATCATGCAGTTCATTAGATGTTTCTTGTGCATTTATTTCATCGACCTTGCTACCTTCCTTTTTGCTCTTTTCTCCTTTGGAAGTTTCGGTCTTTTGGCGCTTGGACTCTTCAGTAATTGTAATCTCAGTAGATGGATTATCATTTTCATCAGATAATGATCTTTTTCTTTTCTTAGAACTCATTTTCTCTTTTCTAGACTCATCAGGCTGAGTAGTTTCATTTTCAGTGTCTGTTCTCACTGGGTTTACTTGGTTGTCTTCAACAGCAGAATCAGTGCTCGATTTCTTTTTCTTCTTTTTCCTCTCTTTTTGTGCAACTTCTGCTACTAATTCATTATCATTAGTAGTAGATCGCTCTAATTTATCTTGTTGAATACCTTTTTTCTTCTTGTCCTTGGTTTTCTTAGTCGAATCATCCATCTCCAGTACATTTATTGTATCATCTATGGGCTTCTTCAGTACATCAGATTTCACTTCTTCAGCTTGACCAGAAGAATCCAAATCATGTTTGGTTTTTTTCTTCTTTGGTTTTGTTTCTAGTTCATTGACCATAATGTCTTCTGATAATTGACCACAATTCTTACCAGATTCAGTTATCTTCTTATTAGTGACATTGGATTGATCTTCAATAGCACCACTGTCACTCTCAACGGCACCCTTTTGCTTCTTCTTCTTGGTGATACCCTCATCATTTCCTAACACAGCAACAAACATATCAAGTGTAAATGTCATCAGCCTATGTATAGATACAAGAAATGTCAGAGATAAATATATGTGTATATATATCTAACTCAGTGTTCACTAGATTACCTGGTTTCTTGCTGGTGTTCAAATTACCATCACCATTGCTGCATAACAAACAAAACAGAAGCTCAAGCTGATAAGATGTGAACAAAACTAACCGCTTTTGACAAGACAAAACAGTAAGTGCACAAAAGATGCCAAGCCATGTATGTGAAAAAGCTATATGAATTTTTCTAGTATGACAGTCAACTCATCAATTTTAGTTTAAGATAGTCTCTGGCTTCGCTAAATGAACTGGCCACTATACCAGTAGGCTGGAGCTCAGGTGGATGCGTCTCCAAGCAAGGAAGGATAGAATTAGAATTAAAAATAGCCAGGAGAGGGTGCTCGTGCTATCGCTCTATCGTGCCAACTTAGTGAAAATCTTTAAGGAGTCTAAAGTTGCATCCGCTTTAATTTGATGTTTGCTTCCCTAAGTTAACAAAAAAGTGGTTGCAGCCAAGGGAGTGTCATTGCATGTGGCATTACAAGTTGCAAGTTCGAATCCCATTGGCTCTCTTTTAATTTTTGGTAACTAAGGAAAAAACCACTTGGCTGTTGCAAAGAAACCACTTGTATGTCATTTTTAATTAAATCAAAGTTTTTACAATCAATTTTTGTATTATTTTATATTATGCTAATTATTTTGCGCCCCCGCTTGGAAATTTTTCTGGATCCACCTCTGACCAGATAAGGAGAAACTAAAGCAACCAGGTTCGACTTTTTGAGATGGGTGAGGTGGTCAAGAGAGGTTTGGACTTGAATATATCAGTCTTCTCCTCCACAACTAGCGTGGGCTGTGTTAGACAAAAGTGGATAATTAGAGTTAATCTTTTAGTAAAACTTTTACATAATATCCTAAAGTGGCTTCCTGGTAATAATATATATATATATGTGTGTGTGTGTGTATATATATTCATGTACATTTCTTCTCAATGAAATGTACAGATAATTAACTTACCTATTTGTACAGGTTAGAAGGCTCGTTGTGGCCAAAGGATAACTTAGATGGCCAATGTCTATGGATGAGAACAAAAGTATCATCAATTTATACAATTATAACTCTTGTTAACCTTCCCCTGAAACTTGAAATGTATATTATTATATATTTTATCAGATTATTAATTAGAAAACAATCTCAAGTGCACCTCAGAAGTATTGTTTTAGGCGTTAATGGATGGCATTTTCCACATTCTGCAAATAATTATAGAGATTGAGATCACCTTGTAGCCTGTGTTTTTGGACCTTACAGACCATAAGTCAAACCCTGTCCCTGTGTTTTACATTTTATATGATAAAGGTTTAGCTTTTTAAGATTATTGCATCAGAATTAATGCTTCATTTGCTCATACTTGACAAGGTACTAGAGCTATAAATATAGTACAAGAATGTGCCTTTCTCATCTTACCAGGCATTATATTTGCAGAATATGTCCTCCAAACAAAGGGAAGAAGCCTTCCAGGTATCACTCTACATAAAAGAAAGTACAATCATCAAGAGTTTCACAGTTAATTTTGATCAGGTTATGAGAAAATGATACATAGTAAAAAGCAAAGAGGGCTTAGAGTTGTCAAAAATGCAAATTTTATCACACAGAATGATACAAGTCTAAAACCTGTGAAAATTCTAGCTTAGCAAACTTGCTGAAAGTGAAAAGCAAAGTGCACTTGTTCATCATAATCACCATCTTCATGGTTCAAGTTCCTGGACTTGTTGCAATACCGTGAGTAGGGAGATGCCACTTTCAAAGGCTTCTATAAGGTAGCAAATTCTTTGAAATAAGATTACAAGCAGCAAGAAATTATGTAGGCGTGATTGGCAAAGGTCCTATAGGATACAATTACTACATATGGCAAGAAAATTAGGAGTCTCGACCAAAGCATCATGAATTGAAGACTATCCCATCGACATAAAGAAACGCCAACTAGTCTCACTCTCGACCAATCCTCGCCAGATTGCCTCCATTTTAATATATACCAGGTAAGACATGTTAACCAATATTTATACAAGTCTGTACAATAGCTTGCATCCATATATATATATATATATATATATACATATATATATATATATATATAGAGAGAGAGAGAGAGAGGGGAGGTTCAAGGGAAAACCTCCAAAAAAATGAAAAACTGAGGAACACCATGGTAACCATTCATCTGGACGGTATGCACATGTGCATACAAGTAAGTGAAGTTGTTTCTTGGTTTTTATGCATGTGTGCATGTTATGCTCATGCACATAGCGGACAAATTGCTTATGAGTTACTTATATGAAGATGTGCATACATCCAGATGAACGGTTACCAGGGTGTTCCTCGGTTTTTCATTTTTTTTGTGGTTTTTCCCTAAACCTGACCCTATATATATATATATATATACCCTAAGCTTCTAGTTGCCAACATATTTATGTGTGCATGGGTTGCAAATTCTTCGTTTCCTACATTGTTTTCAATCTGATTAATGCTTGTATAATTCAAATGTTTCTGTATTCATGGTAGCACCAGAAAATCACACAGGATCATTCATATACCGCAGCATGCACCTAGTCAATAAAGAACAAATTCAAGTTCCAGCATTGATCATGTATGTAGAACTATTCAAAGCATGCCTGGTTAATGCCTAAATTATAAAGCACTCATGTTCTTGGTCTCATTGCAACACAATAATAATAAATGTCCCATTTCTTTCCTACTTTTCATCTTAATAGGCTTCAAAAGCACATAGAATTGCACCAAAATCTGCTTCTGCAGTTTCACCAGACAATCACACACACCATTTACATACCTCCACATATACACCTAATGAACATAAGATCAAAATCAAGTGCCAATCTTTATTAGCTTATCATCAGTATATATCCATTAAAAGCATCCCTGGTCGTATGGAGTCAAAAGCTTATCACAACAGCATCTTTACACTTTTACTACAGAAGTCTCAATGCTAAAATCTTCCAAACTTAGCATACTACTTAATCAGCTTTAATCACTCGTGCAGCTTATGCATATTTGAATATACAGGAATAATATATGTATATACACACACACATATACACATACAAGCATGTACAATATGATAAATACATATATGGGAGGGACGAGAAACCTGGACTTCAGCTTCTGATTGAAATCGTTTGAAGGTTTTGGAGAACCCGTGGCGATGAAGGTAATGAAGTATGGAGTTGTGAAGACTTCCTCTCAATTCAGATGTTAAAGATGTGATTTTGCTCTTATTTTCCTCCTTCAAAGCAACATTATTCATCTTGCTTCTTGAATTATGCTCAGCGAGGAGAACTTGGCGAGGCTTGAATGCAAATAGGGATCTAGAGGACGTACCAGTTTCAGTATTATTAAGGTTTTTGGTGTGGAAATCGAGCATAAGGAGCCGTTGCAGCTCTCTGTGTTTGGTGGAGAGTGGCCAAGCAGGGTTTTTATTGCCTTTGTAAATTAGGGTTTATCCCGCGCCTACACACCTGCAAACAAGTTGGGGAAGAAGAAAAAATACGCGTTTTCGTCCCTGGGGTTTATCAAATGTTTCTATTTTAGTCCCTATATTTTTAAAATTACGTTTACCGTTATTATGTTTTTCATTTTGTTTCTATTTCATCCCTGGATAACGTCCGTCACTAAAGGGTCGTTAAACTCATGCACCACCAAAACTACAAATATGACCCTTATAGAAAGGGCCATATAACAAACTAACCCCTATTCTATTGTATGTGACAAACTTACCATAAAATTCTTAAGATGATCGGGGCATGTTTGTTAACAGTTTAATGGGACTCACAACTTGTTCCGTCAACTATGTATGATTATTTGGTAGTGATTAATAACATTGAAAATGGTTTATTCATTAACCTTTTAGGGAAGCTTTACGTGGAAGCCAAGTTTTTTTCCGACTCTTCCAATTAAAAAACAAGCTCTGTTTATTTATGAAAAGACTTTCTCAAACGAAAACCTTCTCAAGATATAAACGATAAATTAATCTATACAGACAGTTTTATCTATACAGGACTTGATGAAAAACCAACCAAACAGCCCCTTATTTTTTTTTCAATTTTAATTTAAATTTACAATTTATAAGTCTAAATTTTTTTTTATTTTCTTTTTAAATTTTGATTTTATATTCTTATCATATTAGTTAATTAATAATGTTTTTAAATGAAATACATTAAAAAAATTATGTACTTTGTTTTACAAATTATACCATAAAAAGTCTTGTCAGATTTTCAAATAATTCGGTATTGAATCTATACTATCTTATAAAGCATTTGGCTAAAACTCTTAAAAACAACTTTTATTGCTAATGGTACAACCTATTAAAGCGATCCTTAAACTCGTTCATCAATATCCGATTTCATCGTTATCCTATTTCATCGCCAACAGAAACCCAATTCCTAAACGATTTCATCTCTATCCGATTTCATCGCCAATAGATTTTGAAGGATACGGATTCTATTAAGCAGATTTAGCAAAAGTCTTACAAACAACTTCAAATGCATAAGGTACAACCTTTAGATGCATAAAGTCTTAAAGTCTTAAAAACCAATATATAATGCATTTAGTACTACTCCATCAAGCACATGATAACCCGGGGGGCTCTCTCTCTCTCACTTTCAAAAGACGCTCCACCCTCACCCTCACGTTGTTTATTATGCTTCAAGAATCATCGATAGCGCGCAAGCAAACTACTCCACCACGGAGAAGGAATTGTTTGCGGTTGTCTTCGCATTGAAAAATTTTCGTCAACATCTCTTAGATACTAAAGTTATTGTTTTTACAAATTATGCGGTGTTGAGACATTTGATGGCAAAGAAGGATGCCAAGCCAAGAATCATCCGATGGATTTTGTTGCTTCAAGAGTTCGACATGGAAATCAGAGACAAAAGTGGAGCACAAAACCTGGTGGCTGATCACTTAAGCCAGATTACTTCCAACGAAGAGTCGTTGCCTCTAGACAATAAGTTCCCGGATGAGCATCTATTTGGGGTGATGACGGCGGTTTCTTGGTATGCCGACATAGTCAATTATCTAGTTACCGGGACAACACCTAAGGAGCTACCGAGAGCGAAGAGAGACAAGATAAGGAGTGACTCCAAACACTAAATGTGGGATGATCCTTATTTATGGAAGCAAGGTTCCGATCAAATCATCCGGCGATGTGTAAGTGACGATGAGGTAACTTTCATTTTAGAATTTTGTCATTCTTATGCATGTGGAGGCCATTTTGGCCCAACGAGGACAACATATAAAATTTTCGAAAGTGGTCTCTTTTGGCCACATATTCATCAAGACTGTAACACCCCATCCTACTAAACTTAAGATGAGACATGTCACAACCGAAAACGGATCAAAAGTCTACCATTTACAATACGGAGCTCTAATGAAACTCCCAAAAAAAAACATTACAACCATTATATTACATAGCACTAGGGGTGAGCAGCGGAACCGGGTACCCGGTTACGGAACCGAAACCGCCTTGGAACCGCCGGTTCCGGAACCGAAACCGATATTAGTGGTTCCGGTTCCGGTTCCTAAAATACATAACCGATTGAGAACGGCTCCGGTTCCGGTTCTTAATTTTTCGGAACCGTTACCCGCCGGGTACCCGGTATTTTTCAATAAAAAAATAATTATTATTTTTTATACCAAATTTATATTAGGTTTACATCTTGAAAGTACGTCGTCATCTTCATTCTTCATCTAAATTATTCATATAAAATGATTCGTATTTTTCAAATTGTGTATTCACTTGGATTCATAGTATGTAATCGTTAAACTTTGAACATTTACCATTATAKTATGTAATCGTTAAACTTTGAACATTTTTTATTAGTCTATTATGGTTTGTAATCGTTAAACAACATTTATAACCATTATTCTATATAATTTGTATTCTTGCTTATTTATTTAGTGTTTTCGCAATGTTTTATTTTTTATTTCTAAATAACAAAATTTTAATATTTTAGGAAGCGGGTACCCGGAATCGGAACCGGTTCCCGGCGGTTCCGGTTTCGGTTCCAAAAATTTAAGAACCGCTCTAACCGGTTCCGGTTCCGGTTCCAATATCTCAAGAACCGCCGGTTCCGGTTCCGATTCTTGTCAAAAAGGACGGGTACCCGCCTATGCTCACCCCTACATAGCACTAACACTATATTCAACTGCTAGTCTTTTAGAATCTAAGTCATCTTGACCCTTCATCCTGCCCCTAAGTTAAATCTTGAACCTGCCGAGGTAAAACAAAACAAACCTCGACTGAGCAAAAAATTGCCCAGTGAACGAATAATAGCAGAAGAATATCAAATATGAATAAATAACTGAAAGAAAACATTACGATACAAGTGAAATCAATTTAAATGTAAATCTCTAAAAATTGAAAGTTATATAATAMAAAAAATATTCAAGGTAAGAAGGTCATCCGTATCATTAGGATACGTTGTTCCCGATGGATGATCAGTCCAATCAGACGTCATAATGGAATGAAAGTGTCGGGCACTACACCATCACATTCCCCGGTAACCAGAGGTATCTGGTATTCGGCTCTATCCGGTAACCAATATAATTGGTATTCGGTTCTACCCGGTATTCGGCTCTATCCGGTAACCAATATAATTGGTATTCGGCTTTATCCGGTATTCGGTTCATAGGATGCATCCAACATTCTCTATTTGGCTTGGCCRTAGCCTTTATGAGAATGCCATGACAATTATAACCATCATGGGGGCGTCTCAACCCCCGTGCCCCGAGTATTGAGCCTATTCAAAGTTAAGTCAGTAAACTCAAACTCAAATAACCAAATCAATAACCAAACATTTGATAATAAGTCTAATAAAACCATTGAAGTTCCAATTTATATAAAGTCGATCATGAGTCTTAAAATGTACCAGTAATGGTTTATGTAACACCACGATTACAAAACAAACACTTACCAACCTTGTATGCATAGAAAAAGATAATGTGGACGTAATTTTCCGACACCTCCAACAACTCCTAATAGGTCCAAAACTTAGTTCCAAAGCTTAACATCCTATCAAAAACCTCCCGATTGAGTATTGTGCATGTAATTTATCGAAATCATACCGTAATTTGAAAAAACTTGCATAAGATGCAATCTACGCGACTTTTTCGACTTCCGACAATTCTAACACTTCATATTAACTTATTCAAAGGTGTTCCAATATTTAGATTACCATTTAGATCTTCCATTCAAGTTTTGGGTAGATTTTTCTCATTTAGGCACTCTAGATACCTACCCAACTATCATGTATGCAATAAACTTTGTATGTTGAACCCTCACATTATCTAATTATGTCAATTGTGAGGTGTTAGCACCAATCTTATCTTCTACATCTCATTCCAAATGTCGCAATGTGAGGGTTCAACATACAAAGTTCATTGCATACATGATAGTTGGGTAGGTATCTAGAGTACCTAAATGAGAAAAATCTACCTCATGTAGCAATGTGAGGGTTCAACATACAAAGTTCATTACATACATGATAGTTGGGTAGGTATCTAGAGTGCCTAAATGAGAAAAATCTACCCAAAACTTGAATGAAAGATCTAAATGGTAATCTAAATGTTGGAACACCTTTGAATAAGTTAATATGAAGTGTTAGAATTGTCGGAAGTYGAAAAAGTCGCGTAGATTGCATTTTATGCAAGTTTTTTCAAATTACGGTATGATTTCGATAAATTACGTGCACAATACTCAATCGGGAGGTTTTTGATAGGATGATAAGCTTTGGAACTAAGTTTTAGACCTATTAGGAGTTGTTGGAGGTGTCGAAAATTTTTACGGGATTCCGAACTCAAAATCAAAAACGGCAAAATTTCAAAGGAAAACATAACTCGTACAAATATGAAAACTGCTGTTATTGGGAGGTCTTTTATGAAAAAAAAATTATTGTAAATTATAGATTATCTTGTTATGAACGCGTAGACGAAAACCTTATCGAAAACGGAGTTTCGAGCGAAAAGTTATGCAATTTTTAGTGTTTAATGGTCAAAACGGGTACCCAACCGGGTCAAACCGACCCAACTCGGGTTTTAGACATATAAACACGAATTCAGCCCCAATTCTTCCTTATTTTCGTTTCTAAGCTTTTGTACTCTTCAAGGGAACCAAACTTGGGTGTTTTAGCAAGAAATTGGTGAAATTTTGCAAGATTATTGAAGGTATGCTTCCATTTTTGATAATCTATTCACTTTGAGTTCAAGAAACCATGAAATTAGGGTTGCATGTTGAGAATTATAAGCTGAAATCTTGATATTGTGTAGGATATGTAATACATAACTTATTATCTTGTGGAAATCATGATTAGATAACAAGAAATAGTTGTGTATACATGATATGGTTTGGGAAAGTTTGACTTTTGATAGTCAACCTTATATGAAGATGAACTAGGTGAATGTTTAGTAAAATAATGATGGATTCATGATGATTTCATATAAGTTAGGGTAATATAAGACTAATATATGAATTTGGTACAAAATGGTTTGGAGTTTAACATGAAAATGTGAAAAATAGCTATTTTCGAGTTTGAAAGTCTTGGTATAAGATCTGTTTTAGAAAAATCGTATAAAATTGTAGAAAACTCCTAAAAATATGTACAAATAGGCTCTGGAAATGTAAGAAAAAGTTCTACAATTCATATTTGAAAGACATTYAATGATTTTGAGTTTAAGAAGGTCAAAACAATTCTGCAAGTAGGTGCTGTAAGGAGAAAACTAAAGTAGAAAACTTGAATTAAAAAGGGTTAATTTTATGTTATTGTTGTGCATTGCTAATAAGACTTTATATATGAACTCTAGGTGTTATTTAAGTAGAATTTAAGGCCTTGGAAATGCTTTCCAACCACTGAACGGGAGTTAGGATTCGACCYTTCGGTTTGGCTTCCGGTTTGATCAACCGATTTCATTAAACAACATGGTGAGTTTAAGTTGATATATGTGTGTACTTTGTGATTATATATGCTATGATGTTTTATTGTTTATCCATGATTCATGTTAGTTATAGATTATCACCTCGAATTGGTCTTATTACTTGTATTGTCTTGTGGTGTGTTTTGGGCGCCAATTGTCGATGTCCCATRGARTCCGGGTGAGACAACCGGAGGGGCTGCCATACTCACTGCCCAATGGGAGCCTGGGGGTGAGTATAGGACTTTGACATAATCCGGAAGAAGAAGGGCAGATTTGGTGCCAAGTCTTATGTTTGTGTGTGAAGTTAATTGGTATGTGATCTTGCTTGATCTCGAGTATGATGTTGATTAAATTGATGTTCTTTTTCTATGTTGAACATTCTTTTGTGATTCCCACGTTCAAAGTAGGTTGTTGTAAAGGACATCATGTGGTACAACTAAGTTGTTGTCGTGTTGTTATGCAAAATTTCTTTCGAGACCTTCTTTATTTCGTAGTATGTACGCTTATATAAAACATTGTAACCACATATTTTTCCACATAAATTCACTAAGCCATATAGCTTATCTTTTAGTGGTTTTAACTTTTCAGGGCAAATTGGCAAAAACAAAAACAAGGTCGGATGATCGATTAGGGATTGACGTGTAAAGCCTACTTTTGAGTTTAGGTATAAGTTATACTTTTAGGTTGTTCATAGTATGTATATTCCGGGTAGACATGTCCCTGATGATTATGTTTTTTTGTTATCTATGTATTTATTAAGTCTTAAAATTATGTATTTTGGGTTGTAAATCGCTATCCCGTATCTTRAGGTTTTTGAAACTAAAATTTATTTAATGAAGGTTGGTAAGTGTTTGTTTTGTAATCGTGGTGTTACAAATATGGTATCGGAGCAATAGTTTAAGTGAACTAGGTATCAATAATGGTATCTAGACTTAAACTAGGCGTTGATGTTATATAGTAACTAAGCAATGATTTATACGGGATATGAACCATTAGGAAAGACCAAGGTTGGGTAAGGGACCATAAATAGGATACTATTTAATACTCTATATTTTAATACTCTCACCATGTGTGCACCTTTTAGGACGATGGCTGATGATGATGTTGTTAGTCACACTCCAACAAACCCTAATGTTGGAGAAAACGATCCCGACC
>NW_020200876.1:0-1832 GCF_001531365.2 Cynara cardunculus var. scolymus
CCAACTCCAGAAACCTATATTACTCAATTTTTGTTGAGTGCATATACAACTACCCTTGATAACACTGGGCTAACCATTGTTGGTTACGCCTCACACCATGTGAACAAATCTCTTGTCCCATTGGAATTAAATGTGGATACTCTTCGAACCGCCCTTCGCTTGCCTTCTCTTCAAACTCTTAACCTAAATGCCTTTGCCCCTACACCCACTGACAATGAATTACTCCAATTTTTGGACTTTCTCTCTTATGCCACCCCCATTTCAAAACGGACTCAGTTCAGGAGCAAATGCCTACCTCCTGTGTGGAACACCCTCTTCTCCATTCTAAATTGCTGCCTCACAGGAAAGGTAGGTAGCCATGATCAAGCTTCACACGCCATACTGTCAATCTTATATGGTGTTTATTTTAATCTTCCGTTGGACTATGCTCAACTAATTTTTGAGGATATGATTGGGCTCATAAAGAAGAAATGTGCCACTCAAAAGGGGGAAAAATCGAAGGTACAGGCCCAGAAGAAGGCCAAAGAAGATATTAATCAAACCTATTCTTGCAGAGGGGTCAACCCAGAGGCCCATACTAGAAGAGGATGAATCCAAGATGGCAGAGGACCCCATAATAGGAAGGGTGGATGAAATCTTTGAATCGATGAGCAAGATTCCATTCCCTAAACCCCCTACAGAGCCTCTTTCTACCCCAGAAGAAATTCTTGTGTGGAAGTACTCTGCCAAAGACATTGAACCTCCTTATGATCCAGTGGTTACCGAATTCCTTCTGCCTTCGCCAAATTCAAGTTCTCCAGACTTACAAGGCCGCGTGAGCAAGTCTTCACAGAGACTCCTATTGCTTCACTTGTGACTATCTCTCCAAGGACTCTGCTGAAGAAGTCCATCCTTTTTGCTCAATTTGTTGTGAAAAGGAAGGATGAAAATCTTTACAAGTTCACAGACACTGACTTTCATAATCTTTGTGTGTATGATGTCATTTACATGCATAAAATACTTAACGTCTACATGGAAAAAAGGTCTACCTATTCCATCTCGCTCATAAGGCTGATAGAAGTTATGCGCGCACAAGTCAAATACTACTGCCAGAAGGACTTCGAGCTTGCAATGAGGTTAGTCCAACAAGATCTAAAGATTTCTCCTCCTAACAGTAGGCCAAGTTGGATTCATAGGCATTCACCAAACACCATCATTCACAACCCCATTTATGGATTTGTGTTTTTGGACAAAGACGAAATCCAACGCATCTATGATCCAACAGAGACACATAAGTTTTCGACAGAGACACTTGAATGGATCTTCAGAAAGGCAGCGACAGAACTGGACAAAGGGCATCTAATGTTGAATGAAGTGTCAAAAGTCTTGGAGTCAATCAAAATTCAAATCAACTTCAGAGAATGGATGTTTGAAATCTACAAAACCATCAAGTCAGATTTGACCTATCCAGTATATGACTTCCCAGAATCTGAAGTTGGTTAAACCTCTGTAATAGTATACGGCCTGTATCAAACTCTATCTTTTACATTTTGTAATTTCTTTTCAGTCAATTCATTTCGAGGATGATGTTTAATATCCTCTTGTAATGCCTTTCAATCAAGTCATGTTCTTGCACTTAATAGCTTAATTTACTTTTTCATACTTAGGGGGAGATTGTTAGCTCTCATTCCTTKAWTRTAAAAGTAWAGAAAAAGTAAAACAGCAAGTATTGACAGAAGCTGATCTGTTACAGAAGACCTCAGAGGACAATCATCAGAAGAAGCTCTTTTGTACAAGGTTAAAGTGACAGAACCTCTGTCTTCATCCACAGAGGTTCTGGAAACTTATCCTCT
>NW_020200876.1:3412-26003 GCF_001531365.2 Cynara cardunculus var. scolymus
TAGAAGGAGGGCCTACATCCTTTTAACTTTAACACTACGAAAAATCATCCAAGAATGTTGTACCTGAAATAAATAATGGAACTAGACAAAGCAAAAAGAAATCCAACACCATTGGTCATAAATATTCACACAAAAGAAAATGACATTCCACAAATCATACACAAAAGACGGAATAAAAGTGTATCTGTACCCAAAAGATATACCAAAAAATAACGTTTTTAGAGGCTGTGATCAAAAGTCGAGAATTAAACCAATTTCTGCAAAACAGGTTACTGTGGGCAAGCAGGGACTGCATCAGCCTCCTTGGAGCTTTGGACAACAGGAGCAGCAACGAAAACAGCAACAACAGGAATGATCGCAGTCGTGGTAGGTAATGTAGCAGCAACAGGAACAGGAGCAGGAGCAAACGGCGCAGCAACAATGGAAGTAACCGGCATGTGGGTCTGCAAGGGTGGGAAGCACCGAACTTGGGGAGGGCAAAGACCGCTCGGGAACCTAGGAAGTTGGGTTGTCAATAGGGTATCTTGACGCCCGTAAAGCTGTCGTTCCACCCGGTTCCAATCACTAGTATATGCCCAAAAGCGAGCACTCTTCTTTTCCAAATCAGAGACTCGGTCTTCTACACTCCCCACCTTCTTCAATATTGCCTCCAATTTTTGATTCGTCTCTTCCCATTGGAGTGCCAAGACGGACAACCAAGTGGCCGACCCATACCCTGAGCCTAAAGGATTTCTTTGAGGTGGCTCGGATGAGCTGGCCTTATCATCGCCATATCTTGGGATTTTCGCATTTGGTTCGGTCATGGGGACAACGGGTGGCTCCGATACATGCGCGGCGGGTGGCTCGGAAAGTGCAACATTTGGCGACTCCAAAACAGCGGCAACCTGTGGCTCGGGAAGAACGACCGGTGGCGTATGTGGTTGAACGGTTGATGGCGCCACGGGCTCTTCCGCATCTCTCTCAACCGGGCCCGAATTCTGCAAATTTAAAAATGGTCGAGAGGCTCTATGCCGACGGTCGACCGTGTTCTGTCCCAACAAGGGAGAGCCGACAACTATTGAATCCTCTTCATGGGTAGGGACCCTAGCCTTGGCCATAAGCTTGGTGATGAGGGCCGGAAAGACTAGGCGAGAATACGTCCTCTGAGAGGCTGCCAAAATGGATGCATGTATAATCGGCCCAAGGTCGATTGGCAACTCGCTCATTATGCAATAAAGGAGGACGCATCGGTCCTGTGAGATTGTACTATCATGAACAGTGGGGATCAAATTGTGTCGCAAAAACTGAAACCAAAGTCTCACTTCCGTGTTTAGATGGCCGGCGAAAATGATTTGGCGCCGGTTGTCCCTCGACCATCCACGATCGGGGAGCGTAAGGAGGGAAGCGATATCATCATCGGCAACTTCACAAGTCCCTTTCATAATCTGTGCAAACGAGCATTCCGGTGGTGGGACGAGTCCAAGGGCCGCATTAAGCTTTGGCCCCGACCAATCAACTTTTTTACCACGAATATTTACCAAAATGCTCTTGGTGGTGCCAACGACCGCGTAAAACTCGGTTACCCAAGATACGTTGGCCTTTAAAGGGGCAACCACCATTTTGTCCCACTGCAAAGCCACCAAATGGTGCCTGATGGCCATAAAAGAGTTGACCAACCGTGGGTCAAATGCCCGTTCAAGGAGAATTTTATTATTTTTGATACGGTTGTACCTCTCATGAAATGCATCACTTTTTCTTTCTTTTTCTTTGGGGTTTCCTGCCACCTTCCTCTTTTTAGAAGGTTTTGGCTTACTGACTTCCAAAACCTCCTCATCTGGAATTTCTTTTTCAAAATCCTCCCTTTGCTCTTGTTCCTCATCTTCCTCGGCCACATCTTCAGCATGTTCTAAGTCCTGGGCCATCTCATCCTCATAGTCATTGTCTTCAGGCACTGGTTTTGGTAATTGTGGAGGAATAACAGACTCTGAACTTGCACTTTCAAAACTTCCTGATGAGGTTTCTGTGCTCACAGTCTGCCCACTGGGGGCAGTGACTGGTATTTCCTCAACAGGAAGTTCATGTTCTGTTTGAGTCTCAGGGGGTTGCTGTGGTGATTCGTCTAAAGACTCAGGAACAGAAAAAAGGGAATAAATCCTCGGGATTGTCGGAGGCATTGGCTTCAAAATCAAAATGAAACTCCTCCCCTAAGGTATCATTAAGGTTTAGGTCAAAATCGTGTATGGTGGGTGGGCCGAGTGGTGTTGAGGGAAGGGGAATAGGAGGCTGTTGAGTGGGTGTAGGGTTAATCGGTGGTGGGATGGGGTTAGATAGAGGGGTGATAGAGGGTGGTACAGTTAGGGCTAGGAAAAGAGGTCTTGGCGTGGGAAGGGTTGCGGCGGCCGGCGGTCGTGAAGTAGACGGACCGGGGCCGATGGTGGTGGTGTGAATAATGGTGGAAGGGGTGAAAACAGTAGTAAATAGGGGAGGAGTTTGAGTGATGCTTACCGGGGTGACGACGGCATGAAACTCGTCGTAGTCGACCCGCACGGTGGATGACTGACCGGCGCCGGCGGTTGATGAATGTCTCGCCGGCAGAGCAAAAGCAATGGGGTCCGGCGAGAGGGGCGTTGAATAAGGCATCGACGAGCCGGCTGCTGTTGCCACTGGAGCGGCGGATGATGCGTCGCCGGCGATGGTCCGGCGAGTAGAGCGGCGAGCAGGCGGTCGATAAGGGGGCCGACCGGTTGGGTTATTCCTTGTTCTAGCCATGAGAAGAGAGGAGAAGATGAATAGTGAAGTAAAAAATGATTTTCCCACCTTTTTCATAGATAACCGATGGGTATAACGTAGGTAACCGTTCCCTTTTGCATGCAAAACCTTTGGAAGGACAAGTGATTTGAAAAAAATGATGTCATGGTACAAGTCAAATCTCTTACACAAGCCTCCATTTTCAGAAAAATCATCATCACTTTTTTCAAAAATAAACCCATTTCTTTTCTTAATTTCCCTTTTTCATTTCCTTGGAAGATTCCACAAAAACCCGCCAATATTAAAAAACAATAACCAAAACCCACTTCAGAATGTGAGCACGAGATGCCTACTGTGAGCATACCTGCATGAAATAAACAAGAAGTTCAATAATTAAAAAAAATATTTACACTATTTACAACAGAAGGTTTGACAATCTTTCAGAGAGATTTTTGGCTTGGATCTTGCATTCCTTCAGGGAAGAAATGCTTGACCCGATGCCCATTCACTTTAAAAACCGTATTGTCTTGTGGGTTTAAAAGATCGATAGTTCCAAACTTTCCCACTTCAACAATAGTGAGAGGTCCCGACCATCTAGATTTGAGTTTTCCAAGGAAAAGCCTCAACCTAGAATTAAAAAGAAGCACTTTTTGACCTTTTTCAAAAATTCTTTGATTGATCCTACGATCATGCCACATTTTCGTTTTTTCTTTGTAAAATTTGGCATTCTCGTAGGCTTGGTACCTCCATTCTTCCAACTCATTGAGTTGGAGCTTTATTTTCTCTCCCGCTAGAGTTGCATTTAAATTTAATTCCTTAATAGCCCAGAATGCCTTATACTCTAACTCCAACGAAAGGTGACAAGATTTTCCAAAAACAAGTTGGTACGGAGACATGCCCAATGGAGTCTTGAAAGCGGTACGGTAAGCCCAAAGCGCATCATCCAATTTAAGCGATGGCTTAACCACCTTTTCTAAAATATTTTTTTATTTCCCGATTGGAAAGTTCCGCAAGACCATTGGTTTGCGGGTGGTAAGCCGTGACTACTTTATGTCGGATGTTGTACTTCTCAAGAGTGGTACTTAACACTTTGTTTATGAAATGAGTCCCTTCATCGCTTATCAATGCTCGGGGTGTTCCAAAACGAACAAAAATGTTTTTATGCAAAAATTCCACTACCGTTTTGGCATMATTTCTTGGGCAAGCCTTTGCTTCTATCCATTTGGAGACATAGTCTACCGCAACCAAAATGTATTGGTTGTGAAAAGACATGGGAAATGGTCCCATAAAGTCAATACCCCAAACATCGAAAAGTTCGACTTCCAAAATATTGTTCAAGGGCATTTCATTTCTTTGGGACAAATTCCCCATGCGTTGGCATTGGTCACAACTCTTCACAAATTCAATAGCATCTTTAAATATGGAAGGCCAAAAAAATCTGCTTTGTAAAATTTTAGCGGCCGTACGTTGTCCACCAAAGTGGCCTACGTACGGTGATGCGTGACATTCCTTTAACAAAGCTTGGATTTCATCATCCGGGACACATTTTCTCAAAATTTGATCCGATCCCAATTTAAAAAGGGATGGATCGTCCCACAAATAATGCTTGCAATCGTGAAGAAATTTTTTAAACCGGTTTCCCTGAAAATGATATGGTTTAAGGCCACATGCAAGATATCTGCATACCAAGGATTTTGTTTTTGAAAATTATGTTGTATGGCCAAAACAAATTCATCCGGCAAAACTTCCTTAATCTCCTCCCCCACTTGATACATTTTCCTCAATTCTAGAAAGGTGATCGGCCACTTGATTGTCACWTCCCTTTCGGTCAACAATCTGAAGATCAAATTCTTGCAATAAAAGAATCCATCTAATAAGCCGTGGTTTCGCATCAACTTTGTTAAATAAATACTTTATTGTCGAATGATCTGTATGAATAGTGATTTTGGTACCAATTAAGTATGAACGGAAACGATCAAAAACAAATACTACCGCAAACAACTCTTTTTCCGTGGTGGTATAATTAATTGGGCTTCAATAAGAGTCTTACTTGCGTAGTATATGGGGTGAAAAATTTTATTTTTCCTTTGTCCCAAAACGGCACCCACGGCCCAATCACTTGCGTCACACATTACCTCAAAAGGTAGGGACCAATCGGGAGTGATGATAATGGGTGCCGAGACAAGAGCATTCTTGATTATTTCGAAAGCCTTTTTACAATCGGAGGTGAACTCAAAAGTTTGATCAACATGCAACAAGTTACATAAGGGTTTTGTAATTTTAGAAAAATCCTTAATAAGCCGTCGGTAAAAACCCGCATGTCCCAAAAAGCTACGAATGCCTTTGACCAAAGTAGGTTCGGGCAATGCATTATCACCTCAATTTTAGCTTTATCAACTTCCAATCCTTTCTTTGAAATCATGTGACCCAAAACTATTCCCTCTTGTACCATAAAATGACATTTTTTCCAATTTAAAATCAAGTCATGGGTCTCACATTTCTCCAAACTTTTCTTCAAATTTTCAAGACAATTTTCGAAACTAGTGCCAATAACCGAAAAATCATCCATAAAAACTTCCATAGTGTCCTCAATCATATCCGAAAAAATAGACATCATACATCGTTGGAAAGTGGCCGGAGCATTACATAAGCCGTATGGCATACGTCGGAAAACAAAAGTTCCCAAGGGACAAGTGAAAGTAGTTTTCTCTTGATCTTCGGGTGCAATATGGATTTGATTGTATCCCGAGTACCCATCCAAAAAACAATAAAACTCCTTTCCGGCCAACCGATCTAGCATTTGCTCTATGAAAGGCAAAGGGAAGTGATCTTTCTTAGTAGCTAAGTTCAATTGCCTATAGTCCATACAAATCCTCCACCCAGTAACGGTCCTAGTTGGGATAAGTTCGTTTTTGTCGTTGGTGATTACCGTGGTACCACCTTTCTTAGGCACGCATTGAATCGGACTTACCCAACCGCTACTAGCAATGGGGTAAATAATACCCGCGTCTAACCACTTCAAGATCTCCTTCTTAACCACTTCTTTCATGATTGGATTTAGCCTTCTTTGAGGTTGTACCTTTCCAACACTRTTTTCTTCCAATATGATCTTATGTTGGCAAAGGGACGGGCTTATTCCCCTAATATCAGCTATGGTCCAACCGAAAGTTTTCTTATGGTCTTTCAGCAAATCTATCAACCTTTCCTCTTGTTCACCACTTAAGTTGGAAGAAATAATCACATGCAATTTTTCTCCTTCCATAAGATATGCATACTTAAGATGTGAAGGTAGTGGTTTTAACTCCAAATCGGGTGCTTCTACAATGGACGGGGTTTGGGTTGGTATATCTTTAAAATCTAACTGTTCAAAGGCAGCTATGTCCTCAAGTAAGTCTTCTTCACAAATGTCTTCTGCTGTGCCCACAGTGTCTCCACTGTCTGCACAGTCGATCAAACTTAGATCTAAATCTTCACCTACTGAGTAAATAGACGAATAGTCCTCAATCTCCCCATTGAACTTAAGAGTCTTAAACACATTGAAAGTTACCTGCTGGTCATTTACTCTCATGGTCAACTCACCCTTTTGTACGTCAATCAATGTCCTACCCGTAGCAAGAAAGGGTCTCCCTAAGATAATCGGGACATTACTATCGGCTTCATAATCTAACACTAGAAAGTCGGCTGGAAAGATGAATTTGTCCACTTTAACCAAGATGTCTTCAATTTTACTTTTCGGATATGCCAAGGACCTATCCGCTAATTGCAAAGTCACGGTAGTAGGTCGAACTTCCCCAATTCCCAACTGATTAAAAATGGACGAAGGCATGAGATTTATACTTGCCCCAAGGTCACACAAGGCATGACCCACTTCTTTCTCTCCAATAGAGCACGAGATGGTGAAACTTCTCTGGTCTTTCAACTTTGGGGGAATTTTGTAAGTAAGAAGGGCACTACATTCCTTTGTCAAAGACACGGTCTCAAATTCAGTAAGTCTTCTTTTTTTTTATTGAGGATGGCTTTCAAAAATTTAACATAACTTGGCATTTGCTCTAGAGCTTCTACCAAAGGTATGTTAATGTGGAGTTGCTTAAAGATGTCCAAGAACTTAAACTGAACATCCACATTTTTGGCTTTCATCCTGCCTGAAAAAGGTAAATCTCTTAGATCTAAATCAGTTGGATCGGTCTTATTCTGCTGGGTTGTGGGCAGTTTCTGCCCACTGTGAGCAGTGTCAGTTGGAGACTGGGTGGTGCTGGAACTGGGCAAAGCTGCTGTTTCTGGAACAGAAACTGAAATTTGAGCTTCTTCAGCTGTAGGAAACAGAACTAAAAATTTCGATGTGTCAAAAAAATGTGAAATATTTTCTTGACAAATCGGCTCACTAGGTGTTTCCATTTCGGCATTAGAGTCTCCCAAGTTCTTATCACTTCTTAAAGTCACGGCCTTAACATGTTCCTTAGGTGTTTCCGTGTCACTAGGCAAAGTTCCTTGAGGTCTATTCTTGAGATCCGTGGCAAATTGACCAAGTTGGGTCTCAAAACTCCTCATGGTGGCATTGGTTTGGTTTATAAAAACTTTAAGTAAATATTCGAGTGAACCATTACCCTCCGATGCATTTTGTTGCCTAGGTGCATGTGGTTGTGAAGATTGTCCACTTTGGTACATGTGATGATTACCTTGCATGTGATTATTACCTTGCATGTAATGACTGCCTTGATTAAATCCTGGGGGATTTGAAGGTCGGTTTTGGACTTGAGTTGCCCCGGGGGGTTGAAGTCCCTGATTTCCGGTCCATGAAAAATTCGGATGATTTCTCCAATTTGAATTGTACGTTGGAGAAAATGGGCTATTTCTTGTATGATTTCCAACATAATTTACCGAAACGGAGTTTCCGGGGTAAAACTCATAAGAATGACTTTCACCACAGAAAACACAAGATTCAGTCATGGAAGAATTAGACATTATGGATTGGACTTGATTCTTTTCCCCATTCAAGTTTAAATTATTCTTAACCAAATTAGTTAGAGCAACAATTTGGGCATTCAAAGAATAAATGACATCAAGCTCATGAATGCCCGAGGCTGATTTAGAAATGACAGCACGAGGGTTAGACCATTCAGTATTATTATTAGAAATTCGTTCCAAAATGTCATACCCCTCGTTGTAGGTTTTAGCTGTAAAAGCACCACCGGCCGTTGCATCAAGAATAATCTTAGCGGCACTAGAAAGTCCATTATAAAACGTTTCCAATTGAATACAATGAGGGATTCCGTGGTGAGGACACTTCCTAAGAAGGTCCTTGAATCTCTCACATGCATCCGATACCGCTTCATCTTCTTCTTGACGAAACGCCATAATTTCATTTTTAATCTTTACATTCCTTGTCGGAGGAAACTCTTTTTTTAGAATTTTTTCCGCCAAATCATTCCAAGTAAGGATCGAGTTTGGTGGTTGGGAATTTAGCCATGCTCTAGCTCTATCCTTCAATGTATAAAGGAAAAGCGTCAAGCATAAGGCCTCTTGAGTAACTCCGGGAATTTTAATATGATCTGTCATTTCTATAAAAGATTTCAAATGAAAGTGCGGATCTTCCGAAGATAATCCCCCAAACTGACCCATAGCGGAAATCATTTGAAACATAACCGGCTTGGGTTCAAAAGATGTTGCTGTCATTTCGGGTATACCAATTCCCGAGGCCAATTGACCAAATTCGGGAGTTGCGTAGTCCAGTTTGCCTCTATTTTTGTCATTGGCAATATTAACCATGGCTTCCCGAGGAGGTGAATTATCCCCCATGGTACGGTTGGGATTTCGCCGATTATTTCTACCTCTTCTTCGTCTCCTAATTGTTCTTTCTAACTCAATATCAAGAGGTAAAAGATCACCGTGTTGTATCTGTGGCATACAACACAGGAACAACGAATGAAACAACTGACTAAGGCTCAAATGAAAATCAATATCTCAGGATAAAAATCGCGAACAGTCCCCGGCAGCGGCGCCAAAAACTTGGTGTGCAAAAATCGTAAGTGTGCACACAGTTGGCATACAATCCCCAAAGTGGCGGTGCAAATGCACGCCGACACTAAGATCGCTTCAAGTAATAGAGTGGTATAGTACCAAGATCGTTTCCACAGGGACCGGACTTACTGAGAATCAGAGACTTTCATGAACTTCTTGAACAATGCTTCGGGTTGAGAAAATAACTGAGTTTTGATTGGTGCAAAGTGTTAAAATACGAAATAAACCTTTAATATTAAAAGATGGGTATGGGTGTAAGCTTTGCTTAAGAATATTGCAGGAACAATTTGGTCAGAAACTCATGAGATTTCTATAAGAACTCCTATCTCTCGAAAGTGAATTCTTATATACTGTGCCCACAGAGTGCCCACAAAGCGTCTAGTTAAATCAATCTTAAACTTGCCGAATTAGCTACTAGATAAAAAGATATATGGTTCCACTAGCCTGAAGATTTATACTCACAACGTATTGTAGCATAAACTCGACTAATATCTGAACATAAGCTAAAAACATGCAAAACCCGCATCTCTGCGTGATTATCAAAGACTCTCTCAAATCTTTGTGAATAATCTAAGCCGTATTTCAGATCCGCCCATCTCTGGATCAAGGATCTAATATTAACACTTCAAAGTGATCGGCTTATCTGCATTGAAGTTAAGTTCCGACTTAAATGACCAAGCTTAAGAATCAATAAAAAATGGCAACACCCAAGTGTGCCCTTAAATCCTTAAGCTTGACTCACACCCACACCCAAAGGGGTGTTTAGCTCATAATAAAATTAGAGAACATAAGGGAAACAGAAGAAGAAAAATACATAAGAAATACTTGAAATGAAAATAATACTTAAACTGTTGCCCACAGAGGGCACACAATACACAGAGGCGAGAATGAAAACTAACTACAAAAATTAAATTACAAGCAGAAATTAAATTTGCTCTACTGCTGTAAAGCTTGAGAGAATGCTCCAAGGTTGCTTAGCTAAATTGCTGGTGGAGTGGATGTTTTTCAATTGAGAGAAAGTCTTCAAAATATAGGGAAAAGTGAGGACCGGACAAACCCTTTATCCAAGGGATAAAAATCTGCATTGTCCAAAGGGTAAGGACCTCCCATCACTACAAGTCTACTTCATCTCTGGCCATGTCACTTCTTTGAAAGGTTGCAAAAGGTAAAAATAATCCAATAAATTATGAAAAGAAGGCTTTTCAATCAAAATAAAGGTATTTTCATGTCTTTTCATCACTTAACCAGGTCCATTCTTCCAAGCAACTCAATGTTTTGATCTGAACTTAGAATTAAATCTCATTAATATCCAAGAATATGAATATCAGAATTTTGTTCAAATCCAACTAGATGCAAATCCGCCATAAGATGAATGTGAGCAGAAAGTGGGCATTTTACCAACAGTAATGGGTTTTTTTAGAAAATAATTAAATTTTTGACCTTCCATCACCTCTTAACATATTTTGGACCAAAAATACTAGATAGGAGCAAAATGGGTACCAAAGATACAATAAAATAGGGGTATTGAACAATAAATAACTCTCACAAAATGAGAGTTATCAATAAACTATCGTGAACTGAACAAGTTAACAATTAAGAACAAATATCCTCTACCAAGGATTGATGACTTATTTGATCAGCTTGTGGGGGCAAGTTATTTCTCCAAGATTGACTTAAGGTCGGGGTATCATCAACTTAAGGTCAGAGAGGAAGACATTGCTACAACAGCTTTCAGAATTAGGTACGGGCATCACGAATTCTTAGTTATGTCATTCGGCTTAACTAATGCGCCCGCAACCTTTATGGATTTAATGAATAAGGTATGTAAGGAATATCTTGATAAATTCGTTATTGTATTTATCGATGATATTCTTATATACTCCAAGACCAAAGAGGAACACGCAGAACATCTTCGTTTGATACTGAAATTACTGAAAAGAGAAAAGTTGTACGCAAAGCTATCCAAGTGTGAGTTATGGTTAAGGGAAGTTCAGTTTCTGGGTGATGTCATATCCGAAGCTGGGGTAAAGGTGGATCCAGCTAAAATAGAAGCAGTTGCAAGATGGGAAGCTCCGAAAACTCCTTCTGAAGTTCGAAGCTTTTTAGGACTGGCAGGTTACTATCGTAAGTTCATTCAAGACTTTTCTAAGATAGTCGTCTATTGACCAAATTGATTCGAAAGAACATTAAATTTCAGTGGGAAAAAGTACAGCAAGAAGCTTTTTAGCTATTAAAAGATCATCTTTGCAGTGCACCGGTGTTGACCCTACCAGATGGATCCGAAGACTTTGTGGTATACAGTGATGCTTCAAAGTTGGGATTGGGATGTGTTTTGATGCAAAAAGGAAAAGTGATTTCTTATGCGTCAAGGTAATTAAAAGATCATGAGAAACAATATCCAATTCATGATATGGAATTAGCTGCAGTGGTATTTGCTTTGAAAAACTGGAGGCATTATCTTCTGGGGACAAAGTGTTAGATTTATACTGATCATAAGAGTCTACAACATTTGTTTAGCAAGAAAGAACTGAATATGCGGCAGCGTCAATGGATTGAACTTGTAAACGATTATGATTATGAAATCTTCTACCACCCGTGAAAAGCCAACGTGGTAGCTGACGCTTTAAGCAGGAAAGAAAAGAGCGGAACTATTAAAGCTGTAGCAATGAGAATGAACTTGGTCCCTGACTTCGTAAAGAAATTCTAGAATGTCAGAAAGAAGCCATGAGAGAAGAAATTGTCAAAATAGAAAGGTTGGGTAAGATGATCTCAACATTGGAACCGAACGACGAAGGAATAATGTGCTTTCAAGGGCGAGTCTAGGTACCGTGTTTTGAAAATATACGGAACACTATATTAAATGAAAGTCATAAGTCCCAATACTCTATTCATCCAGGTACCAATAAGATGTACAGAGATTTAAAATCTTTTTATTGGTGGCCTGAATTGAAGAGAGACATAGCCAGATATGTGGAACAGTGTCTAACATGTCTACAGGTTAAGATTGAACATCAAAAGCCGTATGGAAGCCTGCAATCTTTGGAGATACCTGTATGGAAATGGGATCACATTACAATGGATTTCATCATGAATTTACCTCGAACTCCAAAGGGGTATGACACGATCTGGGTAATTGTGGATCGTCTATCTAAATATGCGCATTTTCTACCAATGAGAGAGAATTACTCTTTAGAAAAGCTAGCACGGATTTACATCAAAGAAATTGTAACCAGGCACGGTGTTCCATTATCTATTATCTCTGATAGAGATAGTCGATTTACTTCAAAGTTCTGGGAAGGGTTGCAGAAAGCTTTGGGGTCTGAAATCCGATTAAGTACAGCTTATCATCCGCAAACTGACGGACATAGTGAAAGAACTATCCAGACTCTCGAAGACATGTTGAGAAGTTGTATTATTGACTTCAGGGGATCGTGGGAAGATCATTTGTCCTTGATAGAGTTTGCATATAATAACAGTTACCATTCCAGCATCCAAGCGGCACCATATGAAGTATTGTGTTGACATAAATGTCGAACGTCGTTGTATTGGAACGAGGTAGGAGAAATGCAGTTGACGGGTCCTGAGATTGTCCAAGAAACTTCTGAAAAGATTGAACAGATCCGTGAAAGAATTAAAACAACACAAGACCACCAGAAAAGTTACGCTGATAATCGTCGAAAGCCGATTGAATTCTGTGCAGGTGCTTTTTGTGATGTTGAATGTTTCGCCGTGGAAAGGTGTTATCAGATTCGGAAAGAAAGGTAAGCTCAGTCCGAGGTATGTTGGACCATTCAGAATATGTAAGCGAGTTGGGCCATTAGCGTATAAGTTAGAGCTACCAGAAGAACTAAGTCTGATTCACATTACTTTCCACGTATCGAATTTGTGGAAATGTTTAGCTGATCCAAGTTTAGCTGTACTGCTGCCAGAGGTTAAATTGGACAATAAGTTGAACTTTGTGGAATCACCAGAAGCTGTGATTGACCAAAAGATCAGGGTGTTGAGAAATAAAGAGATAAGTCTGGTTAAAGTACAGTGGAAGTTTCACAAAGGACCATAAGCGACTTGAGAATTGGAGTCAAAAATAAGATCAGAATACCCATGGCTCTTTGATTAAAGGAATTTCGGGACGGAATTCTTTTGAGGGGTGGATAATGTGATGACCAGATCTTAGTTATCACCCGATGTAATTAATATGTGATTATTTGTTAAATGATCATGTGACAGTATGATAAATTGTTATATTTTGTTATGCAAATATGTGAAATTATGTGCATAAGTGAGTATGCAATAAATATGTGAGATGCATATGATATATATGTATATATATATATGCATGCATGATATATGTGTATGTATGCATAGGTATACATATATGTGGGTATGAATAAGGGTTTCATAAATACATGAGGTATGCATGCATGTGAAAGAGGTGGTTAGCCGACCTTCCTATTTTGAGAAAAGTATATAAAGAGGGCTTTTGTCTCCATCATATTCTTCTTGCCAAATCAAAAATTTAGTGAGCGATTTAAGGAAGAGAAAGGGGTTGATCGGATTAAGTTCTCATCTGCATTTTAGGAAGGTTTTTCAAAAAGGAATTCAAATGTGAGTGGTTAAAATTTCTTATGAGTTCYTTTGATTTGTATAAATTGTTCATGTTTTATAGCTTATCAACYGGGTAAAGTTTAAACATATTAAATCATCTGAATGCTGACCGGATTAGATTAAACCGGACAAAGAGGGTTGAGCGATTTAACTTATATCGGACAAGGCATAGGCGGTTTAAGGATAAACCGCCTGGTCCATTGACCGGGTTAGAATAAACCGGATGTGAGTCGAGCGATTTATGATCTTTGATTTTATGCCAAATGTTTTAACCGGAGAAGTAGTAATACGACTATGAGATGGTCGATTTATTTAAATCGGACAATTATGCATAGTATTGTCCGGATTTGATATCCGGACAAAAGTATTGGAGATTTGTTTCTAATTGTTAAATCGGTCAAGTTATATGAAGTGTTGTCCGGATTTGTTATCCGGACAAGGTTGACCGGATTACGGGTTGACTTGTCAAGTGATGACTCTTTCAAACAATAAATGGGAATTTTGACAAAATGAATTTGAATTGATAATAATTCCAGTGACTACGGTCTATTCTATATGGAATTATTTTTGTGAAATATTTTGATGAGGAAATAAGGGTGGCATATCAAGGAGAGATGTACCATGGGATAAGGGTGGCATATCAAGGATAGGTGTACCATGGGATAAGGGTGACATATCAAGGAGAGGTGTATCATGGGATAAGGGTGATATATCAAGGAGAGGTGTACATTTGGATATAAGGGTGGTATTTGAGTGTGTGTTATATAATATAACTCTTACTATTATATCCGTTAAGATTACCATGATCTGGAATCTTTGTTTCTTTATGACTTAAAGGTTTAGGATCAAGGTTCTTATTGGAAATCATAATCTGAATGTTATTGAGGAAAATATACCAGGTTTGGCTTGAAACTTTGAATAAACCTTATTGATTTGAAAGGTTTAAAAGTGGCATTATTATAATTTGGTTTGTGTAAACCTGTTTGGATTTGATGTATTATTTACAAGCAGAGAAATTGGCTTGAAAAGTGTACGGTATTGGTATTATGTTTTTACTTGTTCATATATTTGTGATATATATGAAAAGTTGTTTTACTTAAAGGTTTTTGGTGATTTTCACCCTGCAATAACATGAAAAGGGTATCTCACTAGACCTTTCGGTCTAACCCTCGTTTTGTGATTTTAAACATGTGTTGCAAGAAGTGTAGAAGGTAAGGGAAAAGGGAAAAGGGAAAATGTGATAATTTCCCTATATGTTTACCTGAATTGAAGAATGGCTGATGATATGTATAGTTTTGATAGATGAAACTGGTTTACTGCAATAATTGTATTTTGAATTTTTGGACTATGTATATATGGAAACAAATCATATTTTCTCTTTTTCTTTTACTATTATTATACTCTGATGTTCCTGCAATACATATTTGAAACACAAAATGAGGGTTAGACCTAAAGGTCTAGTGAGATCCCTTTTTCCATGTAGTTGCAGGGTGAAAATCACCAAAACATTATTTAAATCAATCATTTCACATAATGGAACATAAATCCATAATTTGTTTAGTCCATCTGTCCTCTGGTTCCTATGACCAGACTTAGAAAACATTTTCATTAGATAGCAGGACAAGAGCTCCTCTGGTTCCTCTACCAGAGCTTCTGGTTATACCAACCAGAGCTCTCCTCAAGTTAATCTTTATAAGTATACTATGTTGGATACAGAGAATAGGTAAAATAGTTTTTCCCCAAGTATGAAAGTGAAATAAAAAAAAAGCTCAAGTATGACCAGAGCCTCTGGTTCTACAAACCAGAGCTTCTGGCTCAAAACTCATGACCAACCAGAGGCCTTCTGGTTCAACGCGAAGACCAACCAGAGCCCCTCTAGTTCGTCCTTCTTTGTATAAATAGTTTCTAAGTTAAAATAAGAGTATAAAATCTTACGAATATCTTTTAAAACATAACTTTGACACAGAGCTCCTATCTAATAGATATAGAGCCTCTGGTTTAAACAAAAGCTTTGTAAAAAGACTTGTATCAATTTCAAACTATCATCCAGAACCCTCTGGTTGTATGATGAGGACCAACCAGAGCCCCTCTGGTTCCTTTCAAGGAACAACCAGAGCCTCTTTGGTTCCTCATAAAACAAACACTTTGTTCCAAAAGCATAATTTATCCAGAACCATTGGCCATAAGCCAAGTTCCCTTCTCAATAACATCAATACTATCATTTCTAATAAGAGCAACATTCCTGAGTCCTCAAATCACAAAGAAGTAATAACTCACAACTATTGCAATCTTAAGAAACATAACAGCAAGAGCTATAATAATCACACATACAAATGTCACCCTTATATCCAAAGGTACACCTCTTCTTGATATGCCATCCTTATAACCAAAGGTACACCTCTCCTTGATATGTCACCCTTATCCCGTGGTACACCTCTCCTTGATATGCTACCCTTATTTCTTCATCAAAATCTATGGATTAGTTCCAAACGTAGACAGACCGAAGTTACAACCGCCTTGAAGGAATACCCTCTATAGTTTTTAACCAATAATGGTTTCAAAATAGTTTTATCTTAGAACTTTAAAACTCAAGAACCATCTATTCTTTCAAGATCATTTCCAGCTCAAAATCTCCTTAAAATCCTTAAAATAGGATATCATCCATAACTGTTTTAAAGAAGAAAAATCTTCTTTATTTTCCCCAAAAACAGTTTCCGCAACCTAGATTCATAAAACTCGTCTACAACTGTTAGAAATAGTTTTAAACATTCTTTTTTCGAAATCAATCATCAAAACCACATATTTCAAATAACATCATTTAACGGTTTTAATATCAAAAACTTACCTCATTAAGTACAGATTTGAAGATCTAAATCACATAGCAGTTTCTTCAAATGAACACAGAATCTCCAAATCACTTTTAGGCAAGATTTCTTCTCAAGAAAAACCTTCACCATCACACATTCTTTTTCTCTCAAAGATCTCCCAAAAGTAAGATAAGATAAAGTTTTATCTTTATCCTCTTTATATATATATCTTAACAAAGGCGGTGAGGATTTATTAATATAAAACTTACAGGCGGTGGGTTTTATTATTTTAAAACCTTAAACTTTCTCAACCATGAAGGTTGCATACTTCTATTTTAATAATAGTTTTCACATAAACATATTATCACACATGCATCTGGACATATTTTATCATTTTCTCATATATACACAGCATCTCATTTTCACATATATACACACGATCCATGCATTTTATTTAAATAATCTGCATTTCATCACGTATTTCACAAAATAACCACATAAAGTTACCTCAACCAATGTTGTCTGAAATCCAGGTTATCACATCAGATTCTAATCTTACAAAGTTTAATGAGTCACTGGCCCTTTTAACCAAATCTTTTAGAAGGTTTGCCAGAAAAAGCAATTTTCACATACCTCCCTCACTGACTATCTCGGATAAGCCAAAGTCAAATCCCATTGACAAGGCTTCAACGATATGCTACAACTGTCAGCTTAAAGGTCACTTTGCTAGTGAATGCAGGTTGAAGAAAACTGCGACGCCATCTTTCAAAACCCCCATCTTCCTTTAAGCCCAAAGATGACAAATATCAAAAGCTGAAGGAAAAGTACAAAAAGATGAAGAGTTCCCAGCGTAAAGGCAAAGGTCTTGTCGCTGAAGAACACGACTAGGCTGATTCTTCTGATGAATCATCCTCTAATGAGGAAGACATGACCTACCTATGTCTTATGGCCAAGGATGTCAAGGAAGAACCTTCTGAGATATCATCCTCCTATGATCCCTCATCATCTACATCTGCTCAGGTATGTTCCCTGAATGAACTCTCTTCTTCTTCTGTCCCTAATAGCCTATCAACGTTAGATACGTTGACGATTGATCTTTACAATGCCCTGAATGGCAAATCCAAACCAGAAATGATTAAACTTGATCTTCAAGAATAGTTGAGGATATGTCATTCTAAGATCAAGGAGCTGACCAAGATCGAGGAAGATCTCAAGGATTAGGCCATTGTAAACCAAACCATTAGTATCGAGCGTGAACATGCTATAGTTGAGCATGAGCAAGCTATTGTTGAACTCAAGGCTGAGAAGGTTACCATTGAATGGTGGTGCAAAGCCTCCGTCAAGGCCTCTGAGATCATCAAACGCTCAGATCCCCGCCAAGATTAAGACTGGTCTAGGCTTATCCTATGATCAGGAAGAATGTGTCACTGACAAGTCCATGCTAAAGTTTGGCACCTTCGTTTCCTCTATTCCTGACACTTCTTCCTCTCAGTCTTCTTTCACTGAGAGTCATCTTGAAGGAACTCCTTCGAGTTCAGGTTGCAAAGATAAAGGTAAATCCATTGTCATAGCACCTCTTCCCAAGAAGGCCGACAAGTCATATATATCAAGATCTATTCCTTCAACTTGTGCACCTTCTTCTTCTTCTGGGAAAAAGGTATTTGAATCCACTCAGAAATCTAAGTCAAAGCTTAAGGTGAATATTTCACCCAATGACTCTAAATCCCCAGTTGTCCCTCCTAGAACAAATGAGAAGGGAATCCTTGGAGCTTGTCCCTCTTCTGTTCTTTTAATACTTCCTGGACCTAAAGCAGGTTTCAACTATAGGAAGTGTAGACATTGTGGTGAAACTATACATATTGCCAGTAAGTGTCCCTCTGCTACCAAGGCTGGTCCTCCAACTAAGGTAAAGAAAGTAACCAAGGATGAGAAATCAATCAAGGTGAAATCTGCCACTAAAGTTGTGAAAAAGACTAAGGTGAATAAAACCACTGAAGCCTCTTCTCCAGGCTCAGTGAAGACACCTACTGACTCTATGCCATCAGCGTCAATGGTTGTTGCTCCGAATCCCATTATAGCCTCTATCAGTCGTTGAATCTCTCTTTGAGGCTCCTTTAGCAATTCAACCAATTGTTGAAGAATCTGTAGCTGAAGCCTCATCTTCTCTACCAAAACATCAATGCTCAGATGACAATCCTTTGCCAGCTCAACGATGGACAAAATACCAACCAATTCATCAAATTCTTGGTGATCCAAGTGTAGATATTCAAACACGTCGTGGTCTAGGTAATATCTGTATCTTTGTCAACTTCCTTTCTCTAGTTGAACACAAGAAAATCAAAGAGGCTGTCTCAGACCCTAGTTGAGTCATTGCCATGCAAGAAGAACTCATTAAGTTTGATAGAAACAAAGTCTGGTACCTTGTCCCCACGTCCATATGACAAAACTATGATAGGCACCAAATCGGTTTACCGCAATAAGTTAGATGAACAAGGTGTTGTAACCCGTAACAAGGCTCGTCTTGTTGCTCAGGGTTATAGACAAGAAGAAGGAATCGATTATAACGAAACCTTCGCACCAATGGTTAGAATCGAACCTATTCGACTTTTTCTAGCCTTTGTTGCCAATAGAGACTTTAAAGTGTTTCAAATGGATATAAAGAGTGCTTTCCTTAATGGAAAACTCCAAGAAGAAGTTTACGTTGAACAACTTCCAGGGTTTCTTGACCCTAAGTATCCAAAACATATCTATAGATTGGATAAAGCTTTTTACAGGTTAAAACATGCCTTTCGTGCCTTGTATGATACCCTCTCCTCGTTCCTCATCTCTATGAAATTTGTCCATGGAAAGATTGATCAGACCTTATTTCTTAGGAAAGTTAAAGGTTACATCATTCTAGTCCAAATTTATGTCGATAATATTATTTTTGGTTTCACTAATCCCTCTTTGTGTTTTTGGTTCGCTGATCGCATGAAGAAAGAATATATCAGATGAGTATGATGGGGGAAGTAACCTACTTTCTAGGTTTCCAAATCAAGCAATCAGATAAAGGTATCTTTATCAGCCAAAGTAAGTATGTCAGAGATATGCTGAAAAAGTTTGATCTATCCAACAACTCATCTATGAAGACTCTGATGGCTCCTCCTCTCTCACTGAACAAGGATCCAAACGGAAAGCCTGTAAATGTTACTGTTTATAGAGGAATGATTGGCTATCTGATGTATCCACAACAAGTCATCCAGATATCATGTACTCTACATGTCTATGTGCACGGTATCAATATGAACCTAAGGAATCCCATCTGAATGCTGTAAAACGCATATTCAGATATATGAAGGGAACTCCTAACTTGGGTCTCTGGTATCCCAAGGGTTCAGGTTTTAACCTAATAGGTTACTCGGATAGTGATTTTTTCGAAGGCAAAATTGATAGGAAATGCACCACTGGAGGCTGTCAACTTCTAGGTGGAAAGTTGGTAAGCTGGACAAGTAAAAAGCAAAATTTTGTGTCCACATCAACTGTTGAAGCTGTTGCAGCTGGAAGCTGTTGTGCCCAAGTTCTTTGGATGAAAAACCAACTCAACGATTATGATCTACAACTTTCCAAGATCCCTATCTATTGCGATAGCACCAATGCTATTGTTATTGCAAAGAATCATGTTCTTCACTCTAAGACCAAACATATTGAGATTTGATATCATTTTATCAGAGATCATGTTATGAATGGTAATATTGAACTTCACTTTATTCCAACTGATTACCCACTCGCTGACCTTTTTACAAAGCCTCTTGATGAGACGAGATTTAACATCTTGATTGCAAACTTGGAATGTTGAACGCTGACGTTTAACTCCTTCAGCTATAAGCATTACTCAGTAAATGAAATGATTCAGTGTTCTTATTCTATCACTGAACTCTTGAGTAAATATATCTTCCCTCTCTAAGGTATATATACTTGTTCCTTTTTTCAAAACTTAAAACTATCACTGAATCTTTCCATATTCAAAATGTTTTAAAAGATTGATTCAGCGTTCTTATTCTATCATTGAACTCTTTAAGCAAGTATATATCTCTAAGATATACTTATCTTTTTCTTAAAACAAAAACCATCATTGAACGTTTTCTCAATATGATCAATGTTTTAAAAGTTAAAATTCCTTTAGTGATTCTTCTTATCACTGAACCGTTTTAAACTTATCTTTAAAAAGATATTCTCTCAAATACATATCCTTCAATATATGTTTTTGAATAACTTAAAATTTTTGTTTAAAATGAAATGGAAAATAAAACGTCTTATGACATCATTTTGTTTTAAATGATATGATTTTTTTAGACTCGCGTACCGTTCTGACACACACGACCCCTCGTAATTTCATCTAATCGTGGATGAAGAAGTGCTAACTTTTTCATCATTGCACAACTTTTAAGTCGTATTTTCCTCTCTCCTCTTTCCATTTCTCTCTCCTCCTACCTATAAATATGAGACCTCTTCTCTCATTTTTCCTTACACTTACAAAAAACTATTGTCGAACATCTGCTTCTAAGACTTTTGCAAGCAAGAACTCAAAGACTCTCAAATCACAGGTTGATAACTATTTTCTTCTTATTTTGATATGTTCTTCTTCTAAGAAACTCTTGTTATGTTATTTAAGAACTTATTCTCTTAAACAACTAACATACAAATTATTAACACATTCTTATACTTGGTTATAATCTAAAGTTTCTATACACTTATTCTTCTTGAAAAACCCTAAATCTTATTGTAGATTTTTCAAAAGAAGTTTTATCGATTCAAAAGTTAGAGTTTACATTTTTATCTTAGATTTCTAACAAACCTGTTATCTTATGTTTTCTCTTTATATATTACAGAAATGACTGCCAAGAACGTAAACTTTACCATTGGCGAAGCATCTTTCAAGCCCAACAACCATGTGGCGCTTCTAGACATTCCTGCCAATAAACCACATTATGAGGACGTTGCTAGATTCCTCAAGAACTCTCTGATTTCCTTTGCTATCTCCCATGAACCTGTCATGGTGAAAGAAGTCTTTCAGCAGTTCTGGCTTACTACTGAAGTCAAGCAAGAAACTGACAAGACTGATAAACCGGTGGAGAAAATCTCCTTCACCTTAACAGGATGACAGTCAATTTTGGTGTAGCCACACTTAGGATCGCTCTCCAACTACCAAAGGGTCCTTATGCCAGTGAACCTTCCACTGAGGATATCATCTCCTACTTAGATGATATTGGTTATGTTTGGCCAACAAAGGACTCCAGCGATCCCCTTAAATCGCTCTAAAAAATTGAGAAGAACCGCATATTAATGGAATGACAATATTTGTTTTCCCATTTCATTCAGTGTATGGGAGGCAAAATTGGTGGACAAGATCAAGCGTCCAGAGTTGCATTGAACATTGGTGTTTCTATCATTCGCCAGAGGCCAATCAACTTTGTTGGCGTTATCTTTGAAGACCTGGTGCTGAAGTTGAACAAGCGGCAAAGGGAAAAGGTGGTGTCTTACACCAGATTTTTGTATATGGTGTTTGCTAAGATATATAGCAACAAATACTCCACAGAAGGAAACCTGGCTATCTGCAGGCTTGGATCCAGAATCTTGGATAATAAGTTTAAATCTGAAGATGTTGCCCTTTCCTCTCTTCTGGATACCTCACACAGCACACATTGCAGTACTTTTTCATCTTCTGCAATTGTGCCTGCATATCCTTCATCTTCTCCAACTGTGCCAGTATGTCCTTCTTCCATTGCTCTGGTGGTCAAGACTAAGGCAAACCCCCTCAGTCTATCCCAACCACCAACACCCTCTCGTCTAAAAGATACTCCTCTCTAACCACTATTGCTTCTCCATCGAGGGCTAAGAAAGCCAAAAAGGGGATAACCACATCCCTAACTATTACCTCTCAAAAGGTTCCAGTCATTGAAACAAGCCTTACCCCCGAGGCAACTTAACTCCTAGCTCTTCAGTGATTTCTTCAGTCACTGTTGTACATGTGGCTCATCTCCCAACCGCCTAAGTGACCCAAATCACTTAAGGTGTGAATATCAGCATAGCTACTGCTGAACACCCACTTCCACCACTCTCAGCCATCTTCTCTTCTCCTCCTTCTTTGATCTCGACACATGCTGGTGATTCATCAGTGATTGTCCTCACTGATGATGAAGCAATCACCACATGACCTGAGGTCGCTCCTCTCGAGATACCTCAGTCATCAGAAGCCTATCCTCTCGAAGGCAACCAGGAGAGAACCAGCATCAATCTTTCAGATAATGTTGATGACCCCTCAGGTACTCTACCAACCTACCCTTTATTTCTTCTAACCCCGAGCTATCTTGTTAGCTTTATTTTGAAGCTAATAATTAACTTGAAAAAGTTTCATGAAACAATCCAGAGCTAGAAGACGAATTGAAGAAGTATCT
>NW_020200876.1:28119-57179 GCF_001531365.2 Cynara cardunculus var. scolymus
TCTTATGTTCAAACTTCTTCTTTTTCAGGTCCTTGCTATGAAGAATCGCCAGCCATGAAAGAAGAATACAACATGGCTGATGATGTAAAGCTGATTCTCCCAGCTGTAGAGACTGTCTTGATCAAAATGGACGAAGTCCATAAAGACATGCCTCTCAAGGACGATCTTTCTTCTGACCTCTCAGCTGTCAAAGATGAAGTCAATGACATGAAGAAACTGCTATCTGCGGTGCAAGCCGATGTATGCACCAATGTTGAGGCCATCTCTGCTCTAAATAGCAAAGCCGATGAAGCGTAGGCTCAACTTACCAGACATGATGAGATGATGCAGTAGATATTGGATCTTCTTCAACGTCCAAAGCAGTTCATGTACCCTCCTTCATAGCTGATGATCGCCTATTGCTGGATCAAGTGCTCAAACTTGGTCTTCTTCAAGCTCAATCTGAGCTTGAACAGCGAATGCATATAGCTGCTTAAATTCTTGATGATCTCACCTCTCGTCTTACTGATGACAAAGAGAGGGAGAAAGACTTAGTTGTTCCTACTGTCCCTATAACACCTGTTGATGCTCAAGATGAAAGAGCTGAAGCAAATGAAGCTGCTGCTGAAGTTGTAGATACCATCACTTCCCATGAAGCTGAAGCTATTGCTGAAGCTGAGGAAATTGATGATGCCGTCAGAGCTGATGCTCAAGACGAAGACCTTCCTATCACCTCTGCAGCTAATGCTGGTGATAAGGAAGATGAAGATGATGATAATGACGATGAAGCTGATGATCCTCTTTCCTTTCTTGATGCTGGAAAAGATCTTGGTGATGATGATGATGAAGATGATGAAGATGACGATGATGATGACTTCATTATTTAATACCACACCAAACCAGCTACCGCTCTCAAAGGCGTCTCTCTCATGGAATCTTCATCCCAGGGGGAGAAGAAGAAGGAAAAAGAGAATGAGACATCTGCAAAGAACCAGAACACCTCCTCCAAAGACAAAGGTATTGCTGAAGAAGAAACCTGAAAGTTCTCTTCAAGCCTATCAATCCTCAAGGATATGGTGAACCCTCCAGGTTTGTTGTCGTCACTTCTCTCTAACAATTCTCTTCTACTATTCCTTCTACTACCTACAGTCGTCTTGATGACTGGGTATCTGAAAACCCAACTTCTAGTGTTCCTAGCAACCAACAGATGACTCAGCTTAAGGAGTCACTCGACCAAACTAGAGTAAAAATTACTCTTCGTACCTCTAGTTATGATGAGTTTGACTTCCTTACAGAAGCTGAAAGACCTCAAGGCTGAGGATATGGATGGTAATGGGGTGGGGACCCCAATCCTCGTCCCCGATCCCCGATCTTTATCGCCATCCCTGTCCCCATCCCTACCGGAGAATTTGATCACATCCCCATCCTCGTCCCCAATGGGGGAACAAGGATTTTTTTTTTCATGTTTGTGTAAAACAAAAATTAAATTAAATATATGAGACGCTACACATGTTTAAACCTCACATTTTTCCAATAAACCTAAAATCAAAAGGAATTTAATTTAATACAAAAAATATACATCATTATATAATAATTAACAATGGAAAACAAAAAATAAAAAATTTTAATCTAAAAAAATTAACGTCACATTTACCAAAACATATTGAGTAATATCCAACACCACATATAGTAATATCCAAAAGATATTGAAATAGAAATTACCATTTACCGATTTAATAGAAATAAATAATATATTATATAATTTTTTAATATATATATACGGGTACGGACCGGGGCGGGTGGACCGGGTTCCCCGACGGGTCGGGGCCAATTCCCATGCCTAGCTGAGGAAGAACTCCAAATTCAATGACAACAGACTTTGGACAGACTCAAGCTGGCCAAGTCTCTTGCTTCTCCAGTTCTTCCAAAGAAAATGTCTAAAAAGATGGTGGATGTTGTCAAGGCCCAAGCTAAATTGCTCTCAATTGCAGAATCTGAACGTCAAAAAGCAATGGAACTGAATGACCGAGACAAGAAATGGACTGAAGATCGACTTAATAAAAGAATTAGTCCCTATCGCATCAAGTTTGTCACAATCAGTGGTCGTAAGAAAGATGGTGGAATGATTATCTCCATGCACATCATCAGAGACAACCTTGACTCTGTCATCGAGTACCCTTCCTACCATGGACAATACGGCCATGACGAATGGCTGGAAATCCGCCAGGCCATTCAGCGCTCAAAGTCAAGGCACAAGCCAATAATTAAAGACATCCTCAGCGAGCTGATCAAGAAGAGATCCAAATTTGTTGTTGTACCTACAAAGTCAACGTTGAAGAAAGGTGGAAGAAGAAATCCAACTCTGAGGAACGAACATGAAACAAAGTTCTCCCTGCAGGAAGTCATTAAGGATTCAAAGAATCCAGACATCTCTATGTTGAACCTATCTTTGCCAGCGAAGGGTCCTTACACACCCAACTCTGTACACCTAAAGCCTGAGTTTGGATTCATATTCCTTGACTATGATGGCGAACATAGCTTTCAAAGAGTGTCTGAGCTCCGTCTCTGTCCTATAGAAATCTAGATTATCTAAGATATTGGTTAGACAATGACCTTTATGGTGAGATGATAGACCGCAAGATTAGAAAAGAATTTCTACGTCGAAAGATGCTTGGAGAAGAAGTACCTGGTTAGATCGACTTCAGCGACTTAGATTAGTTAGAAATTTATGTCTTGTAAATCTTATTTTTCTATTTCTTTTCTTTTAGTGTAAAACTTATATATAATAAGCCTAGAATGTACTGTTGTAACACTTGTATTCCTCCTTTTGAATAATATAAGTCTTTCATCTGTATCACTTAAAAAAAATCCCTGAAAAGAGTAATAGGGATACATGTCTATGAGTTTCAGTAAGCTCTTACACTCACTAACAATCTTCAGTCAGTGAACATGCTTTCAGTTTCAGTTTCCCTTCTTGTACTTTTTCTTAAACTTGTAACTTAAGAAAACTTATATAGTAAAAATTGTATCACTGAAAAAGATCCCAAAATAGTTAAAAGGGACATGTACTTTACGTTTAAATTTTCCTTACTATTATACCTTAAAACAATTTTCTTTATGTTGCTTTGTCATCATCAAATAGAGGGAGATTATTGATCCTCTCTCTCTTTGATTTGATGATAATCCTTTTTACCTATCGAAATATTATGTTTCTGTCTATTCAGTTCCAGTGATCATCACTGAGTCTGTTCAGTGATCGCTGAAACATGTATTGTAATCCTACAGCGACAACTATACTTCAAGAAGACAAAACTCACACCCAAGAACCTTCAGCAAATATAGAAGACTGAAACTGAAGATTAGTGACTTGTGCGTTCATGATCTGAAGCGGTATTCAATAATTACAACATGGTCCACATATGTGTGAAAACTGTACAAGCCTCAGTGAATGCTGAAGAAACCTCCAGCGTTATTCCAACATTCAGTGATCAAATGAAGCTTGCCATGCACGATTGTTTTTGTCTTGTCCTTCCACACACAAAGGACAAACCCATACCCTCTCAAGAGTATCATATTGCATGGAGCCGATTAGTCGACTTTAGTGCCCACCAACTCCATGAAAGGATGTATGTTCATGAATAGACAAAAGTATTATTCACTGTAGCAAAGGACAAGCTTTCATCTAAAAGCTTGACACGTGCTCTTCTGAATTGCATTTAATGCAATAGGTATAAATAGTTGAGTGCTCTCTTCACTCATGCAACGCTGTGATACAAGCAAGTTAGAATTTATCTCTAATTCTAAGACACATATCCAAGAAGAACACACTTTTGTCTTGTCTCTTTCAGCAAATCTCATATATTTGCTAAGTGTATATGTGTGTATTTCTAGATTGTTTTAGATAGGTTTTTCTTTGCCTTGTCTATTCTACAAACAATCTGTAAAATTCTGTATTGATCTTTCTTTATCAATATATATTTTTTTAAAAGTGAAAGTTACAGTGTTTGTATTCACCCCCCCCCCTTCTACAAACTGATCACCTCTAAACTCTTGTAGATCCGGCTGGGACCAACAAATTGTTTCCATGAAGATCCCCGACATGGAAGACAAACATATAAAACGAGCGAGTAAGATATAGGTGATAATGTGTGTACAAGTAAACAAACAATGTAATAGGATAGATAAAGGGAAATAAGTTACACAAACAAGGGGACAAGGAGCACAAGGCACAATATAGACAACTACATAACCGTAGTTTTAGGAAGAAATATTTAGGATTAGTGATATAGCAAATGGGTCACACATCTAGTTACAATCGCATTCATGTAAGGTAGGAAAAAGTAAAACAACCTTTTATCGGCCTTAAAAGACCCTTGTAACCTAATTGTCACCATGTTACCCTTCTCCCCATATCACCCAATAACTACACCCAACTCCTCTCTCCACCTTTGCCCTAGCTACATATGCCTACCCATAGTGTATTAACCTAGTCCTATGTCTCCAAGAGCTCATATTGGAGATCATATCCTCATAAATGTCTAACTTTGTCGTGTCTATCCTTATATCTTCCCTTGTCCTCCTTTGGCCTCCCCTCCTTCTCACCCTCTCGACTGTCATACTCGCTACCTTCCTGACCGATGCCTTAACATACCTCCTACGTACACGCCCACATTGCCATAACCTTCCCTCGGTGTTTATTTGCCTCCTACGTTCATATACTTTGTTTTACCGAGACTTGATAAAAAAATACTTTCAATTCCATGGTTTTTAAGACATCCACCTTCTTTTCCAATAAATAGATGCCCTCGGTAGTTCTTGGTGGTGATGTCACAGTTTCAATTTTTTTTCCTGATAAAACATTTGTATTTAGTTGTGCCTAAGATATTTGGTAATAGATCTCATGTCATTAAGTTGCATCCAAAGTTTCTTAAGTGCGTATTCTTTAGATATTCTCATCTCTAAAAGAGGTACATATGCTTCTCTACTACACTTACCATTATATTGATCGAGACAGGTCACATTCAAGGAGAAATATTCTTTTTCTTTCTTATTTCCGTCGTTAATAGCTAAGAGGAGGATGACTTGTATACGATGCATTGTCTTGTATCAACACCGCCAGAAGTGGTTTAGTGTACTATGTAGTAGTGGCGACGATGGTGTTTTGTGTGCGTTGGTTGTGGGGTGGGGATAGGAGTTCGTAGGTGGCAATTACGACGATGATGGAGGTGGCAGTGATGGTTGGTAGTGGTGGCGGCAAGGGTGATAGTGATGGTTGGTGATGGGGGTGATGGCAACGGGTGAGAATGTCAATGGGTGGTGTTAGTTAAATTGGATACGAAGGTTATTTTTGTTTTTTTAAAATAAGTTGTGAAATCCTTTACATTTGCCAATGAATGGAAATCAATTCCTTGACTAAAGTGAAGGAATGATCAAATCCCTCAACCACGGATTCGAAAGAATTTAACAATTCCATTTATTTTAAGATGTGAACCAAACATATGAATTGGATTTTGGTAAAAGGAATTGGTAATTCCAATTCCTTTGAAATCTCATGGATTCCATGAACCAAACAACACCTAAGAACCAATACCAAAAGCACACCTGGAAGGCTGGAATAAAAAGGTCATCTCAAACTTTCCCTATCCCAATCTTGTCCTACCAATCATGTTAAGACACATCAGATTTTTAACTACTACAAATTTATTTAATTCATGTTTGTACTCCATGTATTCATGTGACTGGCGAACAGTAATGGGACAGCAGATTTTTATCCAAAGCATACCAGGGTCTTAGACCAACTGCAAAGAGACTGCCATGAATCTTTAGCAGAAAAATAGCAGCATAAAAAAGTGGAGACTTATATTACAACAAAGCAACAGAAGATGTCAATATCTGCCAATCTATTAATATATAAATATAGACGATAGCAGTATCGCATAATGTCGGTGGTTTTACTCACAAGAATAAATCGAATGAATCAAAGTTTACAACACGCGTCACCTTATAATCACCAAAAGAAGAATATAAATAAGAACGAACCAAAAGAAAAAAAGAAACTTCTTCCGCTTTGTACTTCATTGCTATATCCATCGTTCAATTTTAAGAAGAAAAAACAAAAAATAAAAAGAGGAGTTTTTTGCCAACCTGAACCTCCAGCCTATACTTTTGATTTATGTTTCCAAAAGCCATAGAAATTATATGGTGTATGTATAGGAAGGAAGAAGGTGCATACCCAATGATGACTCTCAGAGGAGAGGAGGCAGAAGTGTACACATATACGATTTCTGAAGCCGTTTCCCACTGCTTTCAATTTTCACCATCTTCAAAAAAAGTGTTGAAGAATGTTTCAAAATCTAGCGCCCGGTTTTTGCACGTTTCATTCCGCTGCTGGTGTTGAATGGTGACACGCTGCCACTTGGTCCAGGACTATCTTCTCTGAAATTCGAGTTCAGCATGGCCAACTCACGTAACTGCTGTCTCTTGATATAATCTTGTGATTCATCCTGCATATATGTATGGGATGAGCATCTGATCACAGACATGATCCTATAAATCACCGCCTTCCTTACAGGAAAATGGTATATCTTTGACTTTTCAAGTCAAACTATCTAATACACTCTGATGCCAATCACCACCTCCCCACAGACACAATCATATCATATTATGTATATAACATATAATATTGGGAATTGAATAATACTCACAACCTACATATAACATGTACGGCTCATTGGATGGACCTATAAAGGTTTTATTAGTTAAAACAAAGATTCCACAAGCCGCCTTCATCGTGTAGGATTCCATAAATCCTATTTTCCTTCAAGTATATACACATTGGCACACCAACCTCTACTCCCTGTTGAGCTTGGAATAAAGGCTTTCATGGTGGGATGAGCACATCTTTTTCAGCATGGTAGGAAATGTATAAAACAGACCCAGTATATCCCGCTCAAAAACAGGGTCTGGAAGGGGTGGGAGGTAGGCACATAGTTCATTAAGGAAGGGAGAAGAGGTTTTATATATATATATATATATATATATATATATATGACAACACTAATAAATACAGTACAAGACACCAAAAAAAGCAAAAATAATAAAGATTTGTAAACGATCAGCAAACGGTGCTTTGGCTTTGTGAAGGGCAACTAATAAGTTTTTCCCAACAAACAAGTGCTCCCTCCGTAGCAAACAAAGTGAATACTCTCTCTTTTGGGTTGTCCTAGAAAAATACAACATTTCCTTCTTTACAAAAGTACAATCCAAAATTACCTATTTGCCCGTTGGCAATTGTAACAAGACATTGGTGAACTGATTGCAGACCATGAGTATAATGGGTATTCAACTATATGTCGAATCAAAACGTAGAATTTATAATGATAAAGAAAGATACCACAGGTTTAAGCAATTCTTCGATTATTTCTTGTGCCTGCCTCAGCCTGATATCAACAACACTTGCTGGTAAATCAGCCTCAATCAATATGTGCAATGGCTCATTTAGATGTTCATATCCAGGTCTTCCCCTTAGCTTCTCTTCCTTTAAAATTCAAGATCAACAAAAGTTAGCTTCGATAAACACACTTTATACATAATAAAAACTTCAAATTTTTGTTACAATGATACCTGTTCTGGATCCTTGATCGACCCTTTTCCTCTTATATAAACACGGCAACCTGTTGTACCCTCTACCCGTTTTAGTGAATTGCCTCTGGGACCCAGAAGCCGTCCAACAAAGTTAAACTAAAATCCAAAAGAGATCAATATTAAAATCGATGATCATGCTATTAAGAATACAAGTTTTTCATAATAACGATTAGAATACACAGGTGGTTTCTAGAAGAAAGCATACATTTGGATAGGTATCAACTGGAATCTCTAACCGCAAAATTCTCTTCACGGTGTATGCACTGGGACTTGCTGGGGCTCCTTGCCAGTCCATTGTCGTTCCCGGTGGTCCACTTAACCTCTGTCATGAGACATAAGAGTTTTGGTGAATTTATGATCCCCAAATCAAGGACGAGTATAAGATCCAACATGATAAATCAGTTTTTTAGAACAGGAAACTCTCAATAATAAATCAACCCTAGAGACTTTAAAGCATCTATGATGCTTGTTCTCCGTTAGTCGCAAGAATTGAAGGATATAACCAGATGAAGCACTTGATTGCAAATGCATCGAAATTATTGTATGCAAGTAAAAAAATAGTCAAAACACAGATCTCAACATGCCTTCCGTCCGAAAGTGAATGCAACATTTTCAGGTGGATATATTGGGTTTGGTTTGGTTTGGTTTGCTTTGGCCATGGACAAATGTCTTGAACACCATTGAATAATGACAAATAAGCAAACCACATTAGCATTTTGAGCTGATACAATGAGCCAATGCATAGTCGGGTTGAAATTTTTTCCGAAAGAAATAAAGGTTGCAACCAATTTGGGATAGATGGAGTCAAAGGTGTTTAGCAAAAAGTCGATGCTAAATTGCAATCACAGCAAGTGCAACTTTTACGAAAGAAACAAACAAAGTAGTACGTAACAAAATAGTATTCTTTTATACACTGCTAGAGTAATTTATATCTCAAGAGTGACTTTAAATGATGACAAATGTCCCATAATCCCTAAAAAGTAAGATACTTTTCGAATACATATAATTGAGCGGTAAACCATATGACACCTGTTTTGATCTCAAAACCACATGAATGAACAAATTTACACGTACAAGATACGAAAAATGGACTTTTCTGAAAAACCCATATTCTTACATAAACATTAGAGTAAGTTACGATTTTCGACCATGTGATATATTGAAAATTACTCTTTTTGTCCTTTTGGTTTTGTAATTGCGGTTTTCGTCCCTATGGTTTACTATTTATTATTGTTTTTTTGCCCTTAAGGTTTTGAACTTATTGTTTTTTCATCCCTGTGGTTTATAATTCCTCGCTATTTTAGTCCCTCATACTTAAAGGTAGGAGTTAGCCTCAAGGACAAAAAAAGCAATGAGTTGCAAATCATAGAAATGAAAACTGTAATTTCAAAACCACAGAAACGAAAACCGTAATTTTTAACAATCTATAGGGATGAAAAGAGTAATTTACTCTAAACTTTAACTTGCCATGCTGATTCACACAATCTTTTATTCACACCCATCACATCTTGAGATCACACATTAAAAATACAAAATCCATGATGCAAAAATTGGCTCAGTAGATCATGATTGCATAGTTTGGTCAAGAACTTCCTGAAAATGGGACAACAACTAGCAGAAACTACACAAAAATCCTTATTCTCAAGAGCTAGAAAGAACTGGTAACTCCAAATATAGCACCACAGTTGGAAACTTATATTTCACCCTTACAGCCATAGCCTTCGAATCAATTTCCCCATAGAGCTACTTACTTAAATGGGCTTCAGCTCACATCATGAGAGCAAATTCAAAAAAAGATTAGATGTTTTCCATATATTCAGCATAAGTTCATCAACAGCCCACAGTTGGACACTTGGACATAATAGATGTTTTCCATACTTTTTTATCACCATTTACACATTCTCATTCTTGGGAAACCTTCATTCCAGAGTAAGTATGTTTATGAAATAATTACGTTTATGGAACCTATGCTACAGGAGAKGGGTGTGCCATAATGGTCCAAATTTAAACATCAAACGTTTATATGACCATAGTGTATACCATGAACTTCAACTATATATCTTAAAGAATCATAAAACTGCATATGACTAGAAATAGCATCCTATGATCATGCATCTGAAGAATCAGTTTAAGCAAGCATATAGCAATGACGATGAAACCATCATATGTACAGTACAGAGCACACTGGAAGTTCTGAGATCTACAAAATTGTGTTCTCCAAAGATGAAGAAATGAAAAACGTAACATACAGGTTTACCCCCCAACAGACCATATCTTGCAAATGTTAGAAAACTTAAACAATAACTATATACTTGAGAAAAGTTTTCATCAAACAAGGAAAGTGAAATAAAGTGAAGGCGTATTGATTTAAAAGTTAACCGTTCTCAAATTTAAATATGGAATTTATCATTTCTCAAAATCCCCAATTACAATTTTCTAAATAATTTCCTCTGGGCTATTCTTGTAAGAAAATAAAAGAAAATTCAGTACCAGTTTGGGTGGTTCTTATGAACCATGTATATAAATATATGTTTGCCATTTAGAAATATTAATTACAGAAGATGAGATATACATCATTCTGGAATTGAATTCATAAGTACCTCCTGTGGAAGACCATTCCAGCCACTCATTCTAGTCCCACCAACATTTGACATAAGATTTGAAGATGCCATGGGACTTGGACTTCTATGGCGCAGTCTGTCAAGCTCATTAAACCCTTGGTTGGGCAGCATACCGGAAACCCTCAAGATCTCTGAAAACATGGATTGAAAGTTATTAGTTAAAAAGTGAACACTAAATGATTGTGTTTTGGTTAACATCAAAACACTTGATCTAATTCCGTTATTCCAAAAAATAAACCACCAAGAGAGATTACGAATGCTATCTCATAGAGCTGTTCAACAAAGAAAAGATTGCATGCACTTGGTGAAAACGCCATCATACTTCACTAATATATGCATACTAAAAAGTGGGACATTCTGAATTCATTATAAAGTAGAAAATACACAGTAGCAAACCAATCCTGCATCAAATACACAGTAGCAAAAGCTTCGGGTGTATGACTATTTCTTCAGCATCATGTCCAAATGAAGCACATAATAGTACTAGTGGAGAATAATTCTTTGCTACAAAAAACATAATCTCCCACCCTATTTGAACGTGCTTCTATAAGAACAAGAATATAACTTGTTTTTATAACAGTGTCATACACTTGGGAGTTAGGACCGAGCAATCAATTGTTTGCATAACAAGTGACGAAGAGTCACCATGTCAGGGCCACTAGAAGGTTTGTCTGGCTGTTGAGTTGGGGGCCCATGGCGCATGGGACTAGTGGAGGTGTACATAAACTAGCCTGGCCCATGCTATAAATAACAAATTAATAGTAGTATACTGGAATACACAAAAACCTTGATCAGGTCAAACTCATGGTTATCCAATACTTTGCTCACTATATGCTCTGGGCAACATAATCAAACCGTTTAAATTAAGGCTAAGCATTTAAAAATTACTCGTAAAATAGAAAACTCCATTTATATCGAATATTCCAGTCGGTCAAGTCCTCCATCATATGTTTTCTTCTTCCTCTTGCTGACTTCGGTTAACCATAGCAATATCTTATATGATAGAACTATGGACAGAAAAGGATTTGGTTACAAATGAGTGATTGTAGATCATGTTTTAGGATAGGATTGAAACTATAAGACCATTTTTTGAGTGAGATACAATGAGCCCAAGCACAGTTTTAACAACCATTGCATAGGTGCCATGACACTTAAGGGTTGTTTACTTACAGCTTAATAAGCTTAATGGTCCGCACGGCTTAGTTGCTCAGCCATACAGGAGTGTTACTTTACGGCTTAATAGTTAAGCCATTAAGCTAATGGCTATATGGAATAAGTCAGGACCCCTCACTTGTCCCCATTAAGCCACCCCAAACAAACTAATACCAGCAATGCCCAGAAATAATCCAACCCTCTCTCTTTGCCTCCCTCAAACCTATTGTTCTCCCGTCCCTCAGACAGACAGATTTATCCAGACAGACAACTTAACCCATACAGGGCTTAATGTAAAAAAAGTAAACAGCCAATGAGGAACAAGGGTGTACGCTTTAATGTTGCTTTCATCCTATGAGATTACTTATGTTAAGCCCGGGTGGCAATAGATATAAAAACATGTATAGTGTTTTTTATTGAGAGGGGAAGGTCTGGAAAAAAACTTGGCTTCCTCCATAAAGCTCTCCCTAGAAGCTTACTTTATAAGCCACTTTCTATATCATTAAGCCAATACCAAACAGTCATATATAGCTGACCGAATAAGCTGTGTCCTATCAAGCTCATTATATTGCTAACAAACAGTCCCTAAACCTAGCACCGTTAGCAAACATTGATTTCATGTGGCAACACATATTCATGCTGTAATGGCCTTCTTCAGTTAATCAAAACGACACTCCTCTCTTCCAATATACTTCAAAACTTAACACTCCTCTCTTCCAATATACTTCAAAACTTAACCTTCTCACAATGTTTGTTGTTTGGGAAATCTAGAAGCAAACAAATAATATTTCTCCTTGAATACCCTTAATCTATCTTTCTCCCACTAAGAAGTAAGTTTGAAGACTGCATAATTTACAGGGGTAAAAATGCAATAAAACTACTAAAATTTACAAATTGAGTAAAATAGTTGCATTCCTGGATCGGTGCATCAAAACCTTAAATGAGTTTTAACATTTTTGGGACTGGGACTACTTGGTCACAGCACTCAATGAAGGTAAAAACCTCCATTATTGGTCTGAAAGGATACAAAGGGATCTACATCACACAATCAGAGCAATATTCTTTGCATAAAACATGAAGTTAACAACAAGAAATTAAGATCTAAGAAATTGAACCTTGATTCAAGAGTCTGCTGCATATAGGAAGAACTTGCATAAAAGGCTGGAGCTTCTGATGCTCCTCCAATAATTCAGTCAAGTATTGACTGCAACAACAACAAAAATCCAATCAGAACAGAACACCAGATAGATCAAAAACAAACCACTATCAAGAACCCTAAAAGAAGACGACGAACATGAAATTGAAGAGACATCAAAATCGACGAACCTATCAACATCTGCGTTACTACTTCTAATCAGAGGAGAGACAGCTCTTGCTGGAGAGAAGTTGGGATTATACAAACCCGACATGGGATATTGTTGTGGAACAAGAATCCACCGAAAGAAACGGTGGAAAATGAGTAGAAAAGAGGGAGGCGGAAGAGGAAGAGGAAACAATAAAAAAGGAAGGGTTTGTGCCAATAATAAGGGGGCAGACAGAGTACAAAAAGGTCGGTCAAATTCAGCAGGAATTTGGGGCAAATCTTTACTGTTTACCTTGCTGGATATGACATCTCCAGTATAATCTTGATTACCGCTCTTTAAAAAAAAGCTATCATCTTTTTTGAAAACCCATTGCAAATGTGGTTCACTTCGCTAAATCAAACTCATGTTAAGTGAATGCTCAAATCGTATTTGAATTAATGATATGTATTATTCAAAATAGATAATAAATGCATTTTTTTAGAGATTTTAAAATTGATTCTCCATTTTGGAAAAGTTTTGGAGAATCCAATCGAAATACAGATTCTCCAAAATTAAAAATCAAAATCTTTTACTTTCATCTTCAACAACTTGTTCATTTTGAATATTACAACTTTAATTATATCATGTAAGATTACAGTTTTAATTATACTATTTGAATGTTACAATTTAAAAACATAATACATTTTTTTTAAATTGAGCTTTTGAAAATATATTTTTAAAATAAAGACGGATATAAATAGTTACATTTTGATACAATTTACTATTTAGATTTTTTTCATATTTTTGTTTACAATTATTATCTTTAATTAGCGATGATTTTTATCAACAACAAAAATACATTAACAAATATTTTCTTTCAATTGATTATTATCTATACTATATTATAAAGTATTTGACAAAAACTATTAAAAACAACTTTTTATGCATGAAATACTGTATATTTATGTATATTACTTAAAATTTAAGATTACAAGTAAATTATGCATAAGTACAACTTTTTAAAGCTCCATGTTTGAATTCATGTAACTAACTGTAGATAAACATAATCAAATATAGGATAAACATCTCATTTTAAAATATAAAAAATCTAAAATATAATTAGAATAATTATCAAGTTTTAACAAAATAATTAACTATTATCTTTATAAGAAAATTATATTACTAAATCAAATATAAATTACTTCGTTATTGAACTTAAATTAAATTATAATTTAAAAAATTGAATTGAAAAAATTACACAAAAAATAAGAAATTTTAAATAGTTAATTTGATACTAATATCGATATAATTTTGTCAAATTTTTATGATATCAAATTTAGATTTTATCCAAAAGTAAAAAAAATCATTGCTTTTTCAAAACCACATAAGACCATATTATAACATCGATTGAGACAAAAAAATAAAATAAAATATTAAGATCAAGATGTATCTCGCTGCATTGCAGGAGTACCCTTCTAATTAATTACAATTGATTTATTCAATTAATATTGAATTTTTAATTACTTTGCATTCTTAAACTTTATTCTATTGTCACTTCTCAGCTTTTGAATTTTGCTCTGTAGAAGAATTTGAATCTTGGTCATCAGCTTGATCAGCAGCTCTGGGACATCTGATTTATGCCTTACAAACTCAATCCAATTATATCGTGAATATTCATCAATTAAGACTAGGATATACTTCTTACCAGACAAACTCTGCACAGAGATTGGACCACAAAGATTCACATGAAGCATATGTAGAGGTCTGACACAGGACACATCTGTCTTTGTTTTGTGGGATGCTCTTTTGAGCTTTCCCATTTCACATGCAGAGCAGAGATGGTCCTTTTCAAACTTTATGGTAGGAAGTCCGTCAACCAGATTATTCTTCACAAGCGTCTCTATATTTTGGAAATTTAAATGAGACAACTTGTGATGCCAGAGCCAGGCTTCTTCACACTTACGAGATACGAGACAAAGAGTCTCTGAATTATCTCTTGGTGAGAAGCTCATGAGATATAGATTTCCCTTTCGTTTGGCTCTTAGCAACTCCTAACCTGATTCTGACATATTGGAGCAAGCTTCCTTTTGGAAGTTGACATTGTAGCGAGAATCACATAGTTGACTTATACTCAAAAGATTATGTTTAACCCCAGAGACATAAGCAACCTTAGAGATAGAAACTTTACTTTGTAGAAGATCTCCATATCCCTTTATCTCTCCTTGCATATTATCCCCAAAGGTTACTTTTCCTCCAATCTTCTCTCTGTATGAGGAGAGTAACCTCTTATTGACGGTCATGTGTCTCGAGCATCCGGAGTCGAGAAACCAAATGTCCACATGCAGCTTCTACAAAACAAATTATAGGGATTTAGGTACCCATTTCATAATGGGTCCTCGATGATTAGAGATAGAAGATTGCTTTTTAGCTTTAGGGAGAGGTTTCGTCTCAGCACCTGAGTTACCAGACTTGGCTTTAGAAGCCTTCTTTCTCTTCTGGGTCTTCTTGGAGTTTATCCTTGATGACCTAAAGAGAATACAGTTAGGATCAGAGAAATGTTGCTTTAACTTATGCAGCAGAGAGAAACATTCATAATTATGAACACATTTTGAATCATAAAATGATTTATTTGATTTGAAGAACATATTATTACAATCATTCCTAGCATTGGTAGTTCTAACAAACTTCCTATCTAGATCTGAATGTTTTGACGACTTTGAATGAATCTTCTCAGATTTCTTCTTTCCTACTCCTTTGGCCTTCAGAGGCCTCTTTGAAACAGAAGAATTAAAATTAGAGTTGGCAGCGGATTTTCCCTTCTGTTCTGAAGTGAACTTAATTGGCTTAGATTTTGAATTAGAGCCCTTCGATACAGAGGAAAAGCTTTGTACTCTTTGCCCTGTATTCAAACTTTGCAGTGAATTTAGCTCTTGTTGTCATGCTAACAAGGCCAGAACCTAGGATAATCTTTTTCTCATTAGGAAGTTTTGCAACCTCTGGTTCTTTAGCTACAATCTATGTCTCAACTTGCTCCTTTATCGAGTCCACCTCTGACTCATAGTCAGAGTCAAGAAAATCCTTGTGTGAATATCGAAATACAGAGGTGTCATTAACTGGAGATTCTTGTATGCATGAGCTAGAGCCTTCTTTCGTCTTATGTTTTGAAGAACTTTCGAAAGTATCCGAGGAATTACTCTCAGAAGAATCTGCATGACCTTTAGGAGGATAATTCAAGGCCTCAAGCAAATCTTGCTCGAAAACCTGTCTTATCGTTTCTGTGAAGTCATCCAATAATTTTGGATCTAGAGTTTTAAGAGAATTTTATGTGGATGAACTCTTGATTTCATCTGGTTCTGGTTTGACAACCTCACTATCAGTCTTAAGATGTTCAAGATTTGTAGAGCCAAAACAAAAGATCTCGTTTGTCTTCTGTATGCTCTTTAAATCAACTTGAGGCATACCTTTTGAAGAATAAGAAATATTTTTAAATTTTTTAACCTTTGAGTTTTGGCCCCACTTTCAAGCCTACATCTTTTGAAAGGTGAAGCTGTATACAAAATTGGAAAATCTGGTTTTTTCTTTTTGCCTAACCTAAACACAGATTCAAGAGTAGTTTTTTTCTTCCAGGTGAGGTCTAGGTCTGTATAACCTATCTCTGCTCTATCCTGTTGAGAATTAACTTTTTCATACACCTGTTGAGCATCTTGATATTTCTTGATTAAGAGCTCTTTTCTTTGTAAGCTCTGATGTAAGAATTCCCTTTTCTTTTGAAAATAATATTTGAGGGCCTCAGAGTTTAATCTATCACGTTCCTTTTCTAAAAGCTCTTTTTCTTTCTTCTATATAGCCGCTTTTTGTTCTAAGCACTCTGATTTAAGACTTGTTTCAGTGGATCGTTTTGTTTGCAAAAGTTTTTCATTTTCCACTGATAATTTTTGTTTCTCTACAGTTAATAGCTCTGTCTCACGTTCAAAAACTAATATTTCCTTTTCCAAATATTTCCTTTTGGATTTTTCGACAGAGAGCGTGTGCTGTAGGTTAACGAAATCATTTGTCAAAGCAGAGATGCTTTCTTCCAGATCAGAATGTGAATAGCTAGAGATGGAACATACCTGGGAGTCGTAGTCAGATCCAAACTCTTCTCTGTCATTCTCAACAGCCATCCCATAGAAATGGGCTTGGTCTTCTTCTTCGGATGAGGAGTCAGAGACCCAGTTCTCCTGTTCAGCCATGAGACTCCTTTGTGATCGATTATACTTGTACTTGTTTTTGTAGTACAATTCGTCTTTCACCAAAGGGCCTCTGCACTTCTTGGAGTAGTGCCCCATTTTGCCACATCTGAAGCATCGAACACCTTGTTTCTTCTGTTCTGATGGCTCTTCCTCCTTATTGTTTGAAATAGAGGGAAGGTTCCTTCCTTCGAAAGCTCTGCCTCGACTACGATCGCTCTTCCTTCCTCGCTTATCGAAGACCTTCTTCCCAAACTTTCTTTGGAATTCCTTGGTGATCAGGGCCAAGGATTGTGCAAAAGCACTAATATCGTCGTCTTCAGAGTTAGACGCTCTGTCTTCTTCATCGCTCTCCATGATGAGAGCCTTTTTTCCCTTCCTTCTTTCCTCTTTGGATCTACGTTCTCTGTGTGGCTGGCTAGATCCTGTTTCTTTTGAGTCAGAGACAAGAGCCAGAGATCCACCCAGAGCGACCTTGGCTTTCTGCACTTCTTGCTCTTGAGCTTGCAGAGTCCCATATATGTCGTGCAACATCCATTACTCCAGATCTTGATTCGCCTGGAGAGACATTGTCAAGTTTCCCCATTCTGCATTCAACCTCTTCAAGAAGAGCATGTTGTTCTCCTCTTGTGTTCTGATCACGTCACATTTGCGACACTTGTTGATCAGTGTGTTGAACCTGTGATAAGTCTGTTCTAAAGACTCATCGGGAAGCGCCTGGAAACTGTTGTACTCGTTTAAGCATTGAGCACGACGGTTTTTCTTCATCTTTATCCCTCCTTCCAACTGATTTGCCAATTGATCCCATAGATCCTTGGCAGAATCGCACGCATTAAGAGATTGAAAAATCTCATTGGGAAGTGCCATGATCAAAAGCCTTTTGGCTTTCTGATCCACCTCCACTCTGCGTTTGTCCTCATCGTTCCAATCATGACGAAGCTTGGATACTCTCTTGGCAGGTACTTCAACCGTATCACCAGCAGCAGGAATACGAGGAATAATAGTGGTAGGGACATAAGGGCCGTTTAGAATCGACTCGTAAAGTTCGAGGTCAAGACCCTCATAAAAATTAATCATCCGAATTTCCATTGGGGATATTCTTCCCTAATGAGAGTCGGAGGTTTGGTCAAAGAACCGGCATTGTACATGAAGTTCCATGATTGAGACGACATTTTTGATTATAAACTTTTGAGAAGAAGATTGACGAGAAAGTGATGAACGACGTGAAAAACGATTTCCAGAATACGTAAAAGCAAACGTTTTAAATGGAGTAAAAATAGGAGTGAAATTCCTTTCAAAACGAATAATCAAAAATTAAGAGTAGAATCCAGATGGATATCGATCGACTAATCAATGAGTTTGATTAGCAGGCTCTGATACCAATTGTTGGAACCCGGATACTCTTAATTTTCCAGAAAACACAGTTGATAAATAATAAGATTGAAATACAAACAGTGAATCGAAGATGATTAAACGAAATATTCAAAATATATAAGAACAGTGAAAGAACTTGAATATGTCGAATGCTTTTATTAAATGAAAGTAAAGAACAATCAATCTCAAATGTATTCTCACAATAAAAAGGTATAGTATAAGTCGACACTCTCAGGTTATTTGAACCTGAGGAGGAAGCCTCCTTATATACACTTAGGTCTAACAACTATGTTATAATTAAGGCTTGAATTTCTTAGATGCCGAGTCCGCGTCCTTATCTTTGACTTCCCTTAAAAAGTGGAGCAGACTAGGTCAAGCCGCCTCAAATCTGTTAGACGCTTGCGAGAATGTCTGGACTTGCACGCACGTTCCATGAAGAAGGTGACCAGAAGCTCTGCATGTACTATACAGAAGCTCTACATATGCTTCATGTGGATCTTTGTGGTCCAATCTCTGTGCAAAGTTTGTCTAGTAAGAAGTATATCCTAGTCTTAATTGATGAATATTCACGATATACTTGGATTGAGTTTGTAAGGCAGAAATCAGATGTCCCAGAGCTGCTGATCAAGCTGATGACCAAGATTCAAGTTCTTCTACAGAGCAAAATTCAAAAGCTGAGAAGTGACAATGAAACAGAGTTTAAGAATGCAAAGATTGATGCGTACTTAGACAAGGAGGGCATAACTCAGAACTTCTCTGCAGCAAGAAAACCACAGCAAAATGGTGTAGTAGAAAGAAAGAATCTTACTCTAGTCGAAGCAGCAAGAACAATGCTAGCAAGCTCTAGTCTTCCAACTCACTTTTGGGCTGAAGCCATCTCGACCACTTGCTTTATTCAAAATAGAGCAACGGTGGTAAAGAGGCATATGAAGACGCCTTACGAATTAATCAACCAAAGAAAGCCTAATGTTAAATTTTTACATGTCCTTGGTTGCAGATGCTTCATTCTGAATGACCATGATCAACTTGGCAAGTTCGATAAGAAGGCCGATGAAGGCAAGTTCCTTGGCTACTCCACAAAAGCCAAGGCATACAGAGTCTTCAATCAACGAACCAAGACTGTCATGAAAAACATCAACGTCTCCTTCGACGATAAAGAACAAGTGACTTCAGAGTACCTCAGCTCTGGACTCGAGCTTAACAATCAGACTTCCAATTCTCAAATGAAGTCAAGGGAATTGGAACTCAAGCTCTCAATTAAAGACTTCTATGGCGATGAAGACATCTCTGTACGTGCACCAAGAGATGAATCTGCCCGTGTAAGTGAAGAACCACAAACTACAAGTACATCTGACTCTGGTCCTTCACACACCTCTGCTTCCTCTAGTGATCATGCGAATCCACAACCAGAGCAAACAAGCTCTGCATTAGAGCCTAGTTCCGCAGAGCCAGAGTACAATACCTCTGGTTCTGCACCTGGTTCCTCTGTACCATCAATCGAGGAGAGCAAGCAGAACCTTCTTCGCCATCAACGAGCCAAATGCCTAATATGCCTATGGAACGTGATAAAATGTCCCCCACCTCTGTATCTGTCCCAACAACAAGATGGACAAAGGATCATCCTTTTCACTAGATCATTGGTGAACCTTCAAGCGGTGTAAAGACAAGGGCTGCCACGGCCAATGAATGTTTATTCGTAAACTTTCTAAGCATGGTAGAGCCTAAGAAAGTCCATGAAGCCCTACATGACCCTAGTTGGTTTGACGCCATGCAAGAAGAGCTCCAACAATTTGATAGGAATAAGGTATGGACTCTTGTACCTTTGTCAAGGGATAAAATTGCAATTGGTTGTAAATGGGTTTTTAGGAACAAGAAGGATGAGTATGGGATCGTTGTGAGGAATAAAGCTAGGCTCATAGCAAAAGGCTATTGCCATGAAGAAGACATAGACTATGACGAGACCTTTGCGCCAGTAGCAAGGCTAGAAGCTATACGCTTGTTCTTAGCCTTCTTTGCTCATAAAGGATTCCGAGTCTATCAAATGGACGTCAAGTCTGCCTTCTTGAATGGCAAGCTGAAGGAGGAAGTCTACGTTCAACAACCTCTGGGGTTTGAAAGCTCCACACATCCAGAGTACGTCTATTTCTTGGACAAAGCTCTGTATGGACTTAAGCAATCTCCTGGAACCTGGTATGAATGTCTCTCGTCTTTTCTCTTATCAAATGGTTTTGGAAAAGGTAAAATCGATACTACTTTGTTCATTAAGAGGTATAAAAGTGAGATGCTTTTAGTACAGATCTATGTGGACGACATTATCTTTGGTTTAACAAACCAGAGGCACTGTGATAAGTTCTTTGCTTTGTTGAAGAGCGAGTTTGAAATGAGCATGATGGGAGAATTAACATTCTTCCTTGGCTTGCAAGTAAAACAGAGGGATGAGGTATTTTCATTAGCCAAGCTAAGTATGTCTCTGACAACTTAAAGAAATACCAACTTCACAACTCTTCCACATTGAGAACACCAATCACAACGGGAACTAAGCTTGACACAGATCCATCTGGAAAACCGGTGGATGTTAAGACTTACCGTGGAATGATTGGATCACTGATGTACCTCACGGCTAGTAGACCAGACATCATTTTTGCTACGTGTCACTGTGCTAGATATCAAGCAAACCCTAAGGAATCTCACCTTTCAGTTGTGAAAAAAATCTTTAGATACCTTAAAGGAACTCAATTTCTGGGTCTCTGGTATCCAAAGTATTCTGGTTTTGATCTTATTGCATACACAGATTCTGATCATGCAGGATGAAAACTTGATCGAAAAAGTACATCAGGGAATTGCCAATTACTAGGAGACAAGCTCATAAGCTGGACTTCAAAGAAGCAGAACAACGTCTCTACTTCCACAGCTGAAGCAAAGTATGTAGCTACGGCCAGTTGCTGTTCCCAAGTAATATGGATGAAAACTCAGCTCAAAGACTATGGTGTTGAGTTTGACAAGATTCCAATTCTGTGTGACTCGGAAAATGCCATCACAATCATAGCCAACACTGTACAACATTCTAAAACAAAGCACATCGATGTATGCTACCATTTTATCAAAGACCATGTAAAGAAATGTACGATTGAAATGTTTTTCGTTAGTACAGATTTACAACTTGCTGACATATTTACAAAGGCTCTTGATGAAAAGAGGTTTATCTTTTTGGTTAGCAAGTTGGGTATGTTAAATCTTTCCAACTAAGACAGAGCCTCTACATTTCTTATTAGCATACTTATGTTTTTTTAAATCTTGATCCATGAGACAGAGCCTTTGCATAGTACATGCAGAGCCTCTTGCTCAAGTATAATTTGTCTTGTAATACAGAGCCTCTGTATAGTACACACATAGCCTCTGTACCTTGTTCGTCATGCTTGTGCAATACTTATCATATATGATCCAAGCATAATTCAAGGGGGAGCAGATCAAGCAGAGCTAAAGTCGAGGGGGAGCATTAAAATCATGCATCATACAGAGCCTCTGTATGTACTATACAGAGCCTCTGCTTTAAAACTTTTATGATTATAGGACAAAGCCTCTGTATGTACTATACAGAGCTTCTGCCTCTAAACATAACAAGTTTACTAAACAGAGAACATGTATTGTCCAACCATGAGTCTCTGTATGAGATCCTAAGGTATGTTCTCTTTCTTTTATGTAGTACTCTGGGTTCTTTTTCAAATTCTTTAAGCAATCTAAATACAGCAACTATGTACTCCAATACATAGCTTCTGTCTAATGGTTGTTATTTCAAACAACCCAGAGTATATACACTTGTTAAATCTTTTTGAAGATTTAAAATATATTATTTTAATAAGAAGGCGTACAGTTCTTATTTATTAATTCATCTAACTAAGCGTCACTGCTTGTTCTCTTAATTTTTCAAACCCGGGAGGCGCCATTTGCAGCTGGCAGGCCACGTGGCAACTCCCCACAGGTGGTGAGAAAACCGCTTCAGTTTTCTGACGATTGGGGCGCATTATATTCGAGTGCTTTATTTCTTTTTCTATTAAAACAAATCAGTTTCCCTCAATTTCTTTTTTATGCTTACAAAGATTTTCAAAGAACTCATCGTCTTCAAAGCTCTCATACCGCCATTGACATTCCTTCAAACTCTAAAACTATTTTCTGGAACTGCAATCTGTGGTGGAATCTTTGTCTTCGTTCATCAAGTAAGTCAATCAAACCTTTTCTTCCACCCATTTAAAGAATCAAGAACCGATTCTTGAAAAACCCTAGCTTTTCAAACCCTTCCTTTTTCACAAAAACCTGCAACCATGTCGTCTTCCGAATCTGGAAACTCGCAAAGCCACACTACTACCCTCAAGACTATTGAGGAAACCAGCCAAAACATGGTTCCTCTTCCACTCAAAGCCAACAAACCATGCCCTTCAACTCTCCCTAGATAGCTTTGATCCAAAATTCCACCATGTTATCGATATCCTTCAACACCATTTCTTTAAACCCAGCCCTGACGAACATCGATGATCTTGTACCTGAAAGATTCATCCAAGAATTTTGGCAAACTTGTTCCGTTACCAACTCCCAACAAGGGATTGTTGGAGACTTTTATGTGCCATCTTCAAAGGAGTTTATCAATGTTCGTATTTCGATGTCCCTATTCTCACGAGTTCTACAAATCCCTACAAAGACGACCTAGGGCTTAATAAATATGCTCCTCTCCCATCTGGGGATGAAATCGTCTCGTTCTTGAAGTTCTTGGGTAAAACAAAGCTATCTAGTACCCGTCTCAATACCGCTGCCAGTACCTGCCCCCAATGTGGAATACCATGTTCACATTGGTGAATCGATCGCTGACTGGGAAGATTGGAAGCTTAGACATGTCCTCCACCAACATCCTCCAGATTTTGTATGCCATCTTCTTCGACTTATCATTGGATTACTCCTTGATACTCTACACAGAGTTCAAGGCCGCTGTCGCCAAGAAGTGCCAAGAGGTGGCTAAAGGGAAGGAATTGCCATCGCTCTTGTTTTCGCGCTTTCTGGGTCTTCTTCTAAGACCCGTTCTCGACGACAACAACATTGACGTGGGACGTCTGCCTATGCACAAAGTGAATGTGCTCACACATTACAAGCCCACCGTCAACAAAGAGGGCTACGCTTCAGAGAGGCCTATCCCAATGAAGCTCTTTGCCTATATGAAGACGAGGGAGGTGAGAAGAGCGTACAGACATGTACGCGAGGCACTAAAACCAGTGCCTCGAACCCTAGCACGCATAGGAATAACCCAAGAGAATGAGGGAACAGAGGACACTCTAAGGCCTTAGGCAGAAGATGAGGAGGTAAGATTGGAAAAAGAGAGAGAGAGAATTAGAGAAAGGAGAGGAGGCAAAGAAAAAGAGAGTGGAGAGGGAGAGAATGAGGAAGGAAGAGGAGGATCGAGCAGAACGAGCCAAACTGGCAAAACTTGCTCGTTTGAAATAAGAGGAAGAGCGAGCAGAGAGAGCACGATAGGCAGAGCTTGCTCGTCTCAAGGAACAAGAAAGAATCAGAGCAGAGGAAGAAGCCAATCCAGGCTTGGAGCACTCTTCTAGCTCTGACAAAGAGGATGACCAAGAGCAATTTGATGATGCTTCTAGGTCATATACTTCGAGTGACGAAAGTGAAGAGAGTGAAGAGGAATAAGAAGAAGATGAAGAGGGAGGAGGTGCAGAAGCTGCTCTGCCTCAGGGAGAGCCAGGGCAGCCTAGGATGGTGAATAGGCACATATACTTCAATAGCCCAACTCCTAGTGCAAACACATCATTTGACTCCAGTGGTCGAGACATGGAGGTCATTGAAACAGAGGTGCACACCTCGAACCTAAACCTGTCAAACCAACCAGAGGTCGCATCTGCCTCTGGTTATGAAAGCCAAAGGGAAGCCACGTATCAAGGATCACCCTCTCAAAAGGGTGAAACCTTTGAAAGAATAAGTGATATGTCTCCCCATATCACGCCACTATCCTAAATAGAGGAATTCGTTTCCTCTGCACATGTAGATTCCCCACCTTGTTCAAAGCAAGCGTTAGGTGCACAAGACATGAAGATTCTCGACCAATCTCCTCGTCCACTCATGGAGGGTCCTCTGGCTGGCTCTGAACCTTCCTTGGATACTCTTCATGACAGAACAGCAGTAGTGACTTCTCCTCAAGGAGAGCCATGTTGATCTACTAGAAATCCTTCCTCGACCAACGTCAATCAAGTCGAGCAAGAAGGTGTCCTTGGAACAAGGACTAAATCTGGCCCATGTGTTGAGCTAGAGGTTACACCAACAGTTTATGTCATAAGGGACGAGTTCCAGTCCCTTGCCACCACTTTGTTGTGCTCCTTGGAAGAGCTAAAACTCAACATGACCCGTGCAGAGCCATCACCTTCTGCATCTGCTCTGGATGAGATACGAGCATCCTTAGCAGTATTGAGGGCTGAGTCATTGACAAATGCCTCTCGACTTGATACTCTTAAGGAATTGACGACATAAAATGCAGAGGCCCTGCAAAGGGTCATAACATGCATTAAGAGGGCGCAATGAATGCTCTAGGTGACAGACTCCTTCAGAAGGTGGCAAGTTTCACATCGGGCTTCAACAGCAAAGCCATGGAGGCAACAAAATCAATACGGCGTTCCCTGGATGCCTTCAACTATCGCACGGACATGGAGATTCAATGATTTGGGGATGCTGCAGAAGAGCTTCTTATGCTTTTTGTGGCAAAAATCAAATCCTTGCCCCAAGCAGAGGAGCAAAGGACAAAAAGAAGAATGGACCCAACTCCATGTGCCGAGGCGTCTAAGCGAAGAAGGCTTGACGATGATGAGGACCCAGACCTGTCTAATCCTCAAAATCGTCAAGAGGGGGAGAAGTAGTCCACCGTCGCTCCAAGTGTCACAACAAGGGCCGCCCCCTCTGCTCCATCTGCCTCTGCCCCACACCAGCCAGCGCAAGATTCTTCAAGGCAGAGTGCATAAAGTCAGCTAGTGCCAGCGCATGCAGAAGCGCTTCGAATGGGAAAGATGCCCATGGCATCCCAAGCAGGGGGACAAAAGAATGAAGACGTAATCCAAATCCTATCTATCTATGTTTCATCTGACTCAGAACCGGCTCTGTCTTCCTCAACAGAGAATGCCATGGACACAGCTGCTCCAACAACAAGAAGGCAAGAAAAAAATGTGGTAGCAGCGAATGTAAACGATCCATCACTTATGGCCATTCCTGTTGTCGTTCCTCTTGAAGGCGTCACAGTAGCTGCTCATCCATCAACAAAGAATACGCACAGAGCTAGGGTCCCTGCTCAAGGGACCAGAGTAGTCACTCCGGCTGTGAGGCAGATGGTCCCTGCCAAACCAACAAGAACAGAAGAAGGCACAAGCAGTAGGCCTCGCAGCACCAAACATCCCTCTGATCGAGTTCAAAAGATCAAGGATATTATGGATGCAATGATGAAGCCAACACCCCCAGACAAGCCAATTAAGGACAAAACAGACAGCGAAGACATCTACCCATTTCTTTACAACCTGCGAGAGGAGACACCGGTCATCAAGATCAGTCTCTATCTAATGGTCCAAGAGAACATCAGACAAAGGTTCTTAAACCGCTACACATAGCCTATCTCTACATTCCACTTCGTCGATGGAATCAAGCAAATCCTCGACATCAAGAAACGTACTTCACGCACAATCAGATCGTCTTCCATGAGTATACGGTGGAGAGGTCTTGTGGAAAGATCTGCAGTTTCACAGATTGTGATCTTATAAGTCTGAATCCGTGGGACCTTCTGTCTCTGTATTTCTTCACGGATCATAAGAAGGATAAGGGGCTTAAATATGCTGTGGCCAATTCTGCGATATGACAGACAGTGACAGACCTACTCGACTTCAGATGCAAGTTTGATTTTCAACTAGCTCTGGGAGTGGATCAATTGATTGTCGTTGCACCAAACGAAGATCTGCAAGGCATCAATAGCATTCCCTCATGGACAGTGTTGGTGGAACCTAGGGTGGGAGTGGCCTTCTGAAATGCACAAGGAAAGAAGATCTTTTTTCGAGATGGCCAGAACTATAAGTATTCAAACTCTACTATGTGCTACATCAGAGATCACTTAATCAGGAGCAGAGATACCTCCCCTGGGGCAAAAAAAAGAGCAAAAATTATCCTAAGGCCAATTCACAACATGCTAGAGTTTTGAGAACTTCTTAGGAGGTTCATCAAACTTCAACACATCTAGACCTTATTTTTGTAAGCTTTTTTTTCTATCTTTTTAGTCAATGTAATTTCCTTCATTCGTATTGTACTTTTTACATACTTAATGTAAAACAGAGGTTCCTTTTAACCTCTAGCTTCGACTAGACTTATGTTTTTCAATTCAAGTAAGAGCCTGCCTTATTTATACTTAGGGGGAGATTGTTAGACTCCAACTTGTGAAAGTGTAAGTAAGAAGTCTCTTATTCTAGTCAATAGGACTTAGTCTATTGAAGCGGTCTGAACTAAGAGCTCTCATGCAAAAGAGGTCAAGAACCAGAGCTCTTACTCAAAGAGTGAAGGTTCCCTTCATATAGAGCCCGCACTCAATCTTCGTGGACGATCAAGCCTTATGCGCCAAAAAGCATAAGCGCTTGATGCAAAGCTACAACTCCAAGACACAAAGCCTTGGCATAGTACATGCAGAGCCTCTGCATATGCAGAACCTCTGCAGAGTACATGCAGATCTTCTGTATAGTACATGCAGAGCTTCTGGTCACCTTCTCCATGGAACGCGCGTGCAAGTCCAGACATTCTCACAAGCGTCTAACAGATTTGAGGCGGCTTGACCTAGTCTGCTCCACTTTTCAAGGGAAGTCAAAGATAAGGACGCGGACTCGGCATCTCAGAAATTCAAGCCTTAATTATAGCATATTTGTTAGACCTAGGCGTATATAAGGAGGCTTCCTCCTCAGGTTCAAATAACCTGAGAGTGCCGACTTATACTATACCTTTTTATTGTGAGAATACGTTTGAGATTGATTGTTCTTTACTTTCATTTAATAAAAGCATTCGACATATTCAAGTTCTTTCACTGTTCTTATATATTTTGAATATTTCGTTTAATCATCTTCGATTCACTGTTTGTATTTCAATCTTATTATTTATCAACTGTGTTTTCTGGAAATTAAGAGTATCTGGGTTCAAACATTTACTATTAATTATATTCTTACTATTCAATAGTTTTATAATTGTTTTTTTGAAAAACTGTTAATTAATTAATGTCTATATTAAGAAAAAGAAACTTATTCATATTATTTATAACGATTATTTGACATGAATATTTTCTAACTTCATATTTCATTTACACATGCATAAATTATATTAATAAGGAAACGCATAATTATAAACAATTAATAATCAAATTGAAATAGGTTAATTGACATATTATATCATTTAACTTTTTGAATCTCCGAATTATATCAATAGTATATTAATACTTTGTTTGAATTATAGTATATAATGTTAAATTTGTCTAATTTTTAACATGTCATTTACATATCTCAACTAGCGTATCAACTAGTTTTTTGTCAAACACAATTAGTTAATCAATTGATTTATCAGTTAGCAGTTAGTTTATCAGTCATTATCTTACTTATCGACTAACAACTAACTTATTAACCAGTTCGTCAAACATAATCTAAACTTAGAGTTTTTATTTTTATTTTAGAGAATAATATTGAAAATTCTGTTGGAGCTAAACAGATAACAAAATCTTAATTTCTCTATTTTAAAGATTCAGTTGAAGATGTTCTTAAAGCTATTAGATGAGTTTTTTTTTTTATATTTTTCGTCAAACCTTTACCAAAAATTACCAACTTTTTACAAAAAAATACATTGAACCTTCACATGAAAAGTACTGAGTATTTTTCGAAAACCGAACCTTCAAAGTAAAAACAATTAATCCTCAAAAACATATTGAACATTCAGAAAACACATCAGACATTTACATAAATAAAATCACTTTTTTAAAGTAATTTTACGTAGTCCTCATACCTATTTAAATTGTACATGTGTAGGTAATTGTTTCTTAAAGAGTAAAGTTAAATGTAAATTTGGTCCACATGATCGCTTCAACTATTTTTCATTTTACAACAAATTTGGGCCTTTCCTCTACCTTTATGTTTAAGATTTAGTCTTTTTCCTTTAATCAATAAAATCGGGTGACACAAAAATAAATCTCTAAATATAATATTAGTTATCATTTAACTCTAATTATTTTGTGTATATTAATTAGTTTAAGTTTTAAATTTATGTTTTTATATCTTACTCAACTAGAATATGTTTTTGTATATTAATTACTTTTAGTGATTACTTAACTTTACATCTTATTATCTATTGTACATTGTCGTGTATTTAGTTTTAAGACTCTTTTTTAATTTTCAACTAATTAAAACAAAATATTTATCAAAATTATTATTTATTAGAGTTAAATGATTTAATTGAAATAAAAGTCTTTGAAAAGATGAAACATTTCATGGCAAAATTTAAGTTTCAAATTTTATTTAATTATTTAGTGCATTATATTTATAAGATACTAGAAGCGTACTCGCGCAATGCAACGAGATATATCGTGATTTTAATATTTCATTTTATTCTTTATCTCAGTCGATGTTATAATATGGCTTTATGTGATTTTGAGAAAGCGAAAATGTTTTTATTTTTGAATAAAATATATGTTTGAAGATATCATAAAAATTTGACAAAAATATATCGATATT
>NW_020200876.1:57403-64089 GCF_001531365.2 Cynara cardunculus var. scolymus
ATTTAGGTACAATAACGAAGTAATTTATATTTGGTTTAATAATATAATTTTCTTATAAAGATAATAATTAATTATTTTGTTAAAACTTGATAATTATCCTTTTAGATTTTTTTTTATTTTAAAATAAGATGTTTATCCTCTATTTGATTATATTTATCCGCAATTAGTTATACGAATTCAAAAATCGAGCTTTGATAAGTTATATGTTGATCCCAGATCTCTCAATAACACTAATAATCAAGTTAAGAATAACCAAATTATAGTGATTTAATGAACAAAATGATGAACACTCAAGAACAATGTATGAACATTCAAAGAACAATCTTGAGTGCCAATGATTTCACTCAATGAACAAAATGATGAACACTCAAGAACAATGTATGAACATTCAAAGAACAATCTTGAGTGCCAATGATTTAACTTTATTCAATATCAATTATGAAAACGTAAAAACGGCGTTGATTACAATAGGCCTAATCACCTATTTATACTAGTAGGCTAATTAGAAGATAACTATCTAATGAGACTATTTAGCTAATCTTCTACTAACTGATAAAGTTTATCTAAAGTATGGATAAGCTATAAATCAAGATAAACTTGAAATCCAGTTGTCGATTTGTTATCTCCAGTTGTCTTCCATGGGATGTTAATTCAACCTTATCTTCATATCTTCATCGTATGCCTTTGGTTGAACTGCTGAAGAAAACTCTAAGTGCTGTTGACCAGATGGGTGATGAAGATGTTCTTTCCATCGCATCTCTGGTCGATTCATCGACCCTCTGGTTGTTCTCCAGAATTGGTCAATTATGCCTTAACGTCTTCATCGGTCTTCTGGTTCTTCATCACTTATTATTCTTCATTACTTTTACACTTATGAATTTATGGGGTCTAACAATCTCCCCCTAAGTAATGAAAGAACAAACATAAACTAATCTATGAACAATATTGAAGAACATAGACTAATCTAAAGAAAAACATCAATTTCCAAATTTTCATTGGATGATGATTTCTTACAATACTGGAAGCAAAGACATTTCAATTTAAAGAAAAAATTTTAAAACTCTATTCATGATCTACCTTGAGATATTTCCCAGAAGCGCAGTAGCAGTCTTCGATAACTGATGACTGTAGATATCTCATGAATAAGTTGTTTCTCGTCTTCCCTTGGCACATGGGTTTTACCCAGTCTATCTATGATAACTTTCTGAAACTATTCAAGTGTGTCGGTTGAATACTTGAATGCTTCAGTTAGTCTGAAAAATTTCTTAACCCCAAACTTATTCTTGAAGACAAGTCCAAGCTCAGGTTGAGTCAAGACAGAAGCAGATCTCTTCTATTGCAGGCCAGGGAAGTCTTCATCAGGTGGAGTGCAGGAGAGTCTTTCGATGCCCAAATGAAGAGCAATCTGAAAATCACTGTTGGCTTGATGCTTCACCAAGGTCTCTATCGTCTTCACAATTGCTCTGTTTGCCATCCTAAATCTTATGCCTTGATCCTGTCGCTGAGTTGTGAATGCATAAAGATCGATCAAGTCATAGGGATTGAGATTGATCAAGTCATTATCATTGAAGACGCTAACCTGACCATGGGCTCTCTCCACTGTGTACTCGATATATTTTATAGCTCTATTAGCGAAGGTCCTCATCTTTATGTCCATTACCATCCTTATTCCATTGTTTGAAAAGACAACATGTGGTGGTTGGGTAGTCTTTCTAACAAACCTATGGTGTAGGAGGTCCATGGATTATGGCGATAGAATTGGAGGATTGAGAGTCAAACTTTCATTGTGATCGTGGTATAGGTACTGATGGATATTCTCCATCATTACTAGTTCCCTTGGTGGCATCTCCGGACGTCTTGTTAGCGACTCCATATTCTCAATGATTTCGTCGACTAAGCTCTGCGGAGGGAGCTTGATGAAGAGGGAATGTCTGCATACACCATAGTTGGTTCGATTGAGGTTTAAGTTTGGGTTATGGGTTGTGTATTAGTTGAGGGTTGAGTTTGGGTTATGGGTTGTGTATCGATTGGCGATGGGATGGTTTCTTGGGTTGGCTCATGTTGGGGTGATTCAGGTTCATCGGGTTGTGTTTGGGCTTGAGGTTATTGAGGTGAGGAGGGTTGGATGTTTATTTGTTCAGGTTCATTGGGTATGATGATGAATGGTTCTGTAGTATGAGGGGTTGGGGATGGGGTTAATGGTAAGCTTGATGTTGGTGATGTAGTGAAAGGTGGGTTGGTTTTTGTTGGTGGGGTTGATGGATTTTCATCGGATGAGGAACTCAACACGATGGGTTCAGGTATGATGGCAAGGGGAACATGTACATTATGTACATCTTTAGAGGGCTAAGCCTCTGGTTCCCTTGCACGGGTTCCTTGGTTTGGTGATGATGGTAGGTTTTGTGTTTGGTGATCGGATGTTGAAGGTGCAGCGGATGGTGCTTCCTGAGTTGTAGCAGCCGGGTTCTCCCCCTCATGAGGACCAAGACCATGATCATCTTGGTCTGGATCCTCATGCCTTGGTCTCTTTTGCGGGCGGCTGGCCGAGCATGAAGCTCTGCTTCTCTTCTTCTTGAGGCGCAGGGAGGCCAGGTAGGCTCTCATAGCCTTTCTTCTTCGATCGACCTCCATAGATTGTAGAAGGGAGGCAGTGCGTTCTTGTTGGTCAGCAAGGCTCTGGGAGAGAGCCTTGGTCAGTTGAGCTGCTCGATGAATGAATTTAGCACTTATCTCATTGAAAGAGGAGACAAGTGCCTTGGATAGAGCCCTGAGGTCGGCTCTTGTGGCATACTCAGAGGTGGTGGATGAGGAGGCTGGGAGAGGTATGGAGGTAGAGGTGGATGTGGTGGGTGGGATGGGAAGGTTGGTGATCATGGTTTTAAGCTCTGCAGCAAGGGAGGATAGAGCTTCATCGAAAGATGGTGCTGCAGGGCTGGGTGGTGGAGGTGGTGGTTGGGGTATTTGGGCAAGAATGGTGGCTGGAAGTTGGTTTAGGGTGGTTTGTATGGTGGCCATTTGGTTGGTGAGGGAGGCTAGGGTTTCATCGATTGATAAAGTTGTTTGTTATGGGGTTGGTTGAGGGATTTGGGAAAGGATGGTGGCGGGAAGGGTGTTAAGGGTTTGGGAGATAGTGTTTATCTAGGTTGTGATGGAGGCTAAGGTCTCATCGGTCGTAGTTGCCTGGGCCGTGAGGGTGGCGATGAAGTTCAAAAGGGCTCTGCTCTCAAAGGATGAGAATCCAGAGGCTCCGGTCTATAGGACCAGAGGCTCTGGTCTCAAAGAGTGAGAATCCAGAGGCTCTGGTCTATAGAACCAGAGGCTTTGGTTGTGAAGGTAATACTTAGTGAATAAAAGCTAAGTATTTGCTTTGGACCAGAGGTTTCTGGTTCCAAAGGCGATGAAAAACTTTGAGCCATATTAAAATGTTTCTTCATGGCCAGAGGCTCTGGTCTTTAGAACTAGAGACGCTGGTTTGGAGTACTTACTGATTATGGCTTATTGCTATGTATCACTTGTAGGCATAACTATGAGATATTGAGAATCTCTGATTTAAGAACTTTTATTGCCTTTAAGTGGTGAGATTCAACATACTCATCTTGCTGACTAGGAATAAAAATCTTTTCTCATCAAGAGCTTTTGTGAAAATGTCAGCAAGTTGAATCTCAGTGGGAACAAAGTACATTTCTATATTACCTTTTTCAACATTGTCTTTCAGAAAATGGTACATTATGCTTGGTCTTGGAATGCTGCACTGGGTTTGCAGAGATTGCTATAGCACTCTTGGAGTCACAGAGGATGGAAATCTTGTCATAATGGAATCCATAGTCCTTAAGCTGAGTTTTCATCCAGAGAACTTGTGAACAACAACTAGCAGCAGCAACATATTCTGCTTCTGCTGTAGAGGTTGAGACACAGTTTTGTTTTATGGAAGTCCAACTTACCAGCTTGTCCCCTAAAAGTTAACAGCTTCCAGACGTGCTCTTTCTATCAAGCTTGCAACCTGCATAATCTGCATCTCTGTAGGCTATTAGATCAAAGTCAGAGTTCCTTGGATACCAGAGACCCAATAAGGGAGTTCCCTTGAGCTATCTAAAGATCCTCTTGACTGCAGAGAGATGAGATTCTTTAGGATTTGATTGATATCTTGCACAAAGATATGTAGCAAACATAATGTCTGGTCTACTAGCAGTTAGATACAGGAGTGATCCAATCATGCCTCTGTAGGTTGTTACATCCACAGGTTTGTCTGATGGATCAGCAAATAACTTAGCTCTTGTAGCCATAGGAGTTCTCATCGATGATGAATTTGAGAGAGAATATTTCTTCAGAAGGTCAGTCACATATTTAGACTGATTGATGAAAACTCCTTCTGAAGTTTGTTTTATTTGAAGACCAAGGAAGAAACTTAGTTCGCCCATCATACTCATCTCAAATTTGCTTTTCATCAACTCTGAGAATTTTTCGCAATGTTTTGCATTTGTAGAACCAAATATGATGTCGTCCACATATATTTGAACAAGTAATATGTCACCTTTATGCTTTTTGAGAAAGAGGGTTGTATCGATTGTACCTTTTTCGAATCCATTGTTGATGAGAAAGGTGGATAGTGTTTCATACCAGTCCCTGGGTGCTTGCTTCAGCCCATAGAGAGCTTTGTCCAAAAAGTAGACGTAATCTGGATGTTTCGGATCTTCAAACCCAGGGGACTGCTGCACGTATACTTCTTCTTGAAGTTTGCCATTTAGGAAGGCGGACTTGACATCCATTTGATAAACCTTGAAGCCTTTGTGAGCTGCATAGGCTAGGAATATCCGGATGGCCTCAAGTCTTGCGACGGGAGAAAATGTTTCATCGTAGTCAATCCCTTCTTCCTGACAGTAGCCCTTGGCAACAAGCTTGGCTTTGTTCCTTATGACTATGCCATCTTCGTCCTTCTTGTTTCGGAAGACCTATTTGGTTCATGTGGTCGTTTTCCCTTTGGGTAGAGGCATAAGGGATCATACTTTGTTTCTTTCAAACTGGAGTAATTCTTCTTGCATCGCGTCTATCCAGTTTGGGTCTTGTAGGGCTTCTAAAATTTTCTTTGGTTCTATCATGCTCAGAAAGTTGGCGAAGAGACATTCATTGGCAGTGGCAGATCTTGTCTTGACACCAGATGTTGGATCACCAATGATTTGGTGGTATGGGTGATCTTTTGTCCATTTGGTGCTTGATTGGGGTTCTGGAGCAACAGGATGCAATTCTTCATTGACTGATGGGACTGTTTGCTCCCCCTCGAAGAGATCATCTTCAGAGTTAGACTCTGGTTCTTGATCTTGATCTGAAGACACAGAAGAAGTAGAAGGTGAAGTAACATGAGTTTCGGTAAGATGTGTACCTTTAGCATTGGAGACTTCATGTTCTTCATCGGTTCTGGAAGTGGATTTTGCAGTTGGTGCATGTCCAGAGATTACTTCTTCGTCGAAGATGTCTTCAAATAAATGAGTTAACTCTGATTCATTGGGTTTGCCAAGTGATGAATCAGATGCTCTCCTTTGAAGTCCGAGTTCTGAACTGTTGTGTTCAGAAGTCATTGGTGTGGAATCATCAAAGGACACATTGATTCTTTCGATGACAATTCTTGTCCTTTTGATGTAAACTCTGTAGGCCTTGGCAGTTTGAGAATAGCCCAAAAAGATCCCTTCATCAGTTTTCTTGTCGAACTTGCCAATATATTCCCTATCGTTGAGTACAAAGCATTTGCGCCCAAAGACATGAAAATATTTGACATTTGGTCTTCTTTGGTTGATGAGTTCATAAGGTGTCTTCTGGTGCCTCTTGTTGATGATAGATCGATTATGGGTGAAGCAGACAGTGGAAATAGCTTCAGCTCAGAATGTGATGGGTAACTCCGATGAAGCAAGCATGGTCCTTGCTGCTTCCACGAGGGTTCTGTTCCTTCATTTGACCACTCCATTCTATTGTGGAGTTCTAACTGCTGAGAAGTTTTTTGTAATGCCTTCACTGATGAGGTATTCATCGATTCTGGCATTTTTGAATTCAGTTCCATTGTCGCTTCTAACCTTTATTAGTTTTCATTGTAGAAGGACTTAGAGCCTTTTCATCACTCCAATGAGTAGGTCAGGAACATTTGATTTTTTCTTTACAAATTCAACCCAGGTGTATCTGTATTATTTATCAACCAGTACTAACATGTACTTCTTTCCAGAGAGACTTTGAGTTGATATTGGCCCACACAGATCTATATGTACCATGTCCAAGGGCTTGGTGCAGGAGGTTTCTGACTTGGTTTTATGTGAGTCCCGTCTTAGCTTTCCCATCTCACAGGCTGAGCATAGATGATATTTTTCAAATTTAAGATCCGGAATTCCCTTGACCAGCTTCTGTGTGGCTAGTTTTCATAGTGCATCAAAGTTGAGATGCGAAAACTTTTGATGCCATAGCCAATTTTCATCGCTCTTATGAGACACAAGACAGAGGGTGTCTTGTGCCATAGAGGATTCAAAATCTAGAAGATAGAGATTTCCTTCTCTCTTTGCCTTGATTATTGTTTGACCGGGCTTTGATTCTAAGATACAGAAACCTTTGCGGAACCTGACTTCAAGACCCTTGTCGCAGAACTGGCTTATGCTTAGTAAGTTGTGCTTCAAACCTTCAACATAAGCCACTTTGCTGATGGAGATGTT
>NW_020200876.1:66089-68439 GCF_001531365.2 Cynara cardunculus var. scolymus
AGCTCAGATGGAGCAGAGTTGGTTTCATTGGAAGTAGACTCACATACCTGATCATCAGAGTCGGAGGTGGGTTCTGTAGTGGATGTGGCCATCAGACAGATGAGTATTTTATCTTCTTCATCGGATGAAGAATCGGATACCCAATTTTCTTTCTTAGCCATTAGGCTTCGCTCTCTTGGATTGTATTTGTACTTATTCTTGTAATAATCGGCATCCTTTACCAATCGTCCTCCGCACTCTTTTGAAAAATGACCGATTTTCTCGCATCTGAAGCAGCGAAAGTCATTTTTCCTTCCATTTCTATCTTCTTTCTTGTCCTCCCTTCTGTCCTCTCTCTCTTCTCTTTCATCTCTTCTGTCTTCCCTCTGATAGAATTTTGATGGTTTCTTCTCATGGTATGACTGATACTTCTCCTTCTTGAAGTCTCTTCATTCATAGGGTCTCTTGATGAACTTCTTTTGGAACTGTCTTGTAATCAAGGCCAGAGACTTAGCAAAGGCTTTGATATCATCATCTGATTCAAATGTCTCGTCTTCAGATTCCGATTCTACCACCATTGCTTTCTTTCCTTTCTTCTTGTGATCTCTGGTGGAGGTCCTTGATTCTTCCATTTCATCAGCAGCAAGAGCCAGAGGTCCACCGATGGATACTTTCTTCTTCATAATGTCGTTCTCTTGTGCTGCAAGCGTTCCATACACATCATGAAGTGACCAGCCGTCTAGGTCCTGATTTGCTTGAAGGGACATTGACAGCTGAGTCCATTCATCGCCAAGACTTTTTAGGAACAAAACATTGTTTTCTTTCTTTGTTCTGGTGATATCATTTCGACGACATTGATTAATCAATGTGTTGAAACGATCGTAAGTCTTCTGTATTGGTTCACCAGGAAGAGCTTTAAAGTTGGTGTATTCGTTGAGACATTGTGCTCTACGATTCTTCTTTGTTTTAGCTCCTCCTTCCAATTGACTTGCAAGTTCATCCCACAATTCCTTTGATGTGGAACATGCATCAATGGATTGAAAAATTTCATTGGAAATGGCCATGATGATTAGTCGCTTGGCCTTCTTGTCAGTTTCCACACGCTCAATATCGTCTTCATCCCAGTTTTTCTCATCCTTGGGTATGTAATATGCAGGAATTTCTGCTGTGGTATTTGTTCCTGGGACTCTTGGGACAAGAGTCTGTGGAACGTAAAGACCCTCCATTACAGATCGCAGGAGGTTTCTGTCCATCCCTTCCAAGAAGTTTACCATCCTTATTCTCCATTGTGGGTACTCTTCTCGTTGAAGAGTTGAAGGCTAGGTGAGGGAACCAACACTATATGCGGAATTCCAGTTAGCCATCAAGAATTTTTTAAGAGAGAAAAATTTACGTTTTTTGGTGAAGATATTTCGTGAAAAACGTGAATTGAGAGATTTTGGATGATCGTTTGATTGGAAAAACAATCAATAGGCTCTGATACCAATTGTTGATCCCAGATCTCTCAATAACACTAATAATCAAGTTAAGAATAACCAAATTATAGTGATTTAATGAACAAAATGATGAACACTCAAGAACAATGTATGAACATTCAAAGAACAATCTTGAGTACCAATAATTTCACTTTATTCAATATTAATTATGAAAACGTAAAAACGGCGTTGATTACAATAGGCCTAATCACCTATTTATACTAGTAGGCTAATTATAAGATAACTATCTAATGAGACTAATTAGCTAATTTTCTACTAACTGATAAAGTTTATCTAAAGTATGGATAAGCTATAAATCAAGATAAACTTGAAATCCAGCTGTCGATTTGTTATCTCCAACCGTCTTCCATGGGATGTTAATTCAACCTTATCTTCATATCTTCATCGTATGCCTCTGGTTGAACTACTGAAGAAAACTCTAAGTGTTGTTGACCAGAGGGGTGATGAAGATGCTCTTTCCATCGCATCTCTGGTCGATTCATCGACCCTCTGGTTGTTCTCCAGACTTGGTCAATTTTGCCTTAACGTCTTCATCGGTCTACTGGTTATTCATCACTTATTGTTATTCATTACTTTTACATTATGAATTTTTGCGGTCTAACATTATACTTTTGCATAATTTACTTGTAATCTTGAATTTTAAGTAAACATTGGTTTTATGTGGTTTTGAGAAAGCTGTAATATTTTTATTTTTGAATAAAATATAAATTTAAAAATATCATAATATTTTGAAAAAAATATCGATAACAGTATTAAATTAATCTTTTTAATAGTTCTTGTGTTTTGGTGTAATTTCCTTAATTAAATTCTGTTAGTTATCAATGATTATCATAATTATATTTTAGATTTTTTATATTTAAAATGAGATATTTATC